>NW_013668250.1:98819-100295 GCF_000517525.1 Limulus polyphemus
AATTAAAAAACGGAAACGTAACAGTTTGTTATAACGCGACTGTTAAGAATAAGTGTATCGGTAAAGTTATATTCGGAAAGAATAAACCAGTTTTATTAAGTAAAGGCTTGTGTTGCTTAAGTTTCGTCGGTACGAAGTTACGGAAAATCAATTAAAAAAAACGGAGACGTAACACTAGTATTAAAGAACAATGGTTGCCTAATGGTGTCACCAGTATCATCGTATGCAAATCCACATGACTGAGGTGCATGCATCACAGTTTATAACGTTAGTGT
Source organism: Limulus polyphemus (assembly GCF_000517525.1). Classification (NCBI taxonomy): domain Eukaryota; kingdom Metazoa; phylum Arthropoda; class Merostomata; order Xiphosura; family Limulidae; genus Limulus; species Limulus polyphemus. The sequence continues at coordinate 99,095 of NW_013668250.1, forward strand.
TTGTTGTGTAATTGGTAAATTATGCGCTTGAAAATAATTTTATAGTGAGTCAAAATTAAAATAGTGTAAACTTGACTTAAACTACTTTATAAAAACGAGTGTAACGTTCCAATAATGGATAATTTTACAGTTAAAATTATTAGAGTTCGATGTTGGCCTATTATATAAATAATGTTATGTTTAATAGTTCATTATTAAATATTCAGTTTCATAAATCCAGTGGAGGAATAATGGATTTTACAAAATAAGATATAATATTGAAAACTTAAAGATTGCATCGGCCGGGAATCGAACCCGGGCCGCCCGCGTGGCAGGCGAGCATTCTACCACTGAACCACCGATGCTACATAAAATCATTATGCTTTCGTTTATAAAAATATTATTATTTCCAATTTATACACTTTTATATTTCTTTTTATTATTTGTCATTTAAACATTTTAGTAAAATGATATGAATATGTGTATGTATAGTTTACTTAAGCAGAGATGTACTTACATATTTTATGAGTTACTCATTCCAAGAAATAAGACGACTGCGCATGTTTATACTTTTAATGGTTGGAGACGGCTTGAATGGGTAATGAAGAAAAACTTGTGATGATGACAAAACCTTGTCGAAACTTTGTACATTTACTGTTATGTTAAACTTATATGAAAGTTTTTCTTCATTACCCATTCAGGCCGTCTCCAACCATTATTAGTCTCAAAGTGGGTTCCTCGAAAATGTTTATACTTTGTTGCAAACAGCACCACCGCAATGTTAGGCGTAAGTCGTTTTGTGTTTCACTTGGGCACAGAATTTTAGTACATGTAAAAACACAATTCTATGCTTTCTTACATTGCTTTAAAGTTCCAATTCAATGAATATTACAAGACCATAGAAATAATAAATCTTATTTTCTATTACACAGATTGAAAAATATCGAAAATTTTAAAAACAACTCATCAGGAATAGCATCTTACACCACATACGACCACCAAGAAATCCAGTTTTAGGCTAGGTTATATCGAAAGTTACCTTGGATTACGTCAGCTCTCAGAAGCCGAGCTTAGTCGGTTATAGGTATTTTAGAAATACACGAAATCTAATCTGGTATTATGCAGACATGTTAATGCACCAACTTGGCAACATTTCCAAGTCCTTCTAATTGTTAAGATGTTCAAAGGGTAAAATATTGTTGCGTCAGCGAGGTCACGTGAC
>NW_013668250.1:101265-102691 GCF_000517525.1 Limulus polyphemus
GGAAATTTTGCTGCTCTGGAGGGCATAAACAATAGAATATTGTTATTCTTCCCGAGGAACTTCAGCGATACAAGTCCTTTCTTAAATAAAACTAGTTTATTCTTTCTCAATACAACTTTGCAATACACAGAATTTCCACAGTCACTTTCACTTCAACACAAACTATAATTCACAACGATTCATGCACTTTACTTATGGTCACTTACACTCACTCAATTATCTGTCTCTGTACCTATCTATCTGCAATTATTTGCCGGGCTTATATACTAAAATAGAGGGCGCCTGGAAAAGACTAGAGTTGCCAGGACAATTCACGATCCTTGTAGAAACTCATCACGTGTTACCAGCGTCACGTGACTTCCGCTGTCGTAACACTGCCCCTTCCTTAGTATTGTTCATCCCGAACAACAGCCACTTACATTAAAACAATAGATAATTAACAATAACTTAATTAAATGTACAGAATTTACAAACACAAAATTAAAATTCAACAAAGTCTCTCAATTTTACAGGACGTATATTCTTCCGTACTGGTCTCCGTCTCGTTGGCTTCTGCTTCACGTTGGGTTCATCTACTCCATCAGAAAATGTCCTAGTCACATCAGTCGTAGTAACTTCATTAAGGGCTTCACTCTTTCCATTTTCAAAACCGGGTAGAGTTTCTTTTTCGACAGTGGCTTTTTCAGGTGACACATCTTCAGCAACATCATTTGTTCCGTTGTTCACCTCGTTCCAACTGAAATGTCCTGACCGTGATAACGCCAAAGCCTGTTGGCATGCAACACCTTTGGCTTACCTCGCCGACCACATTTTATTCGGAAAGTCACGTCTGAGAGACAATCCACTATGTCATATGGGCCTTCCCATCGAGAAGACAACTAAGGAGACTTCCCTTTGGTCTTCCTGGGATTATACAACCACACCTTGTCTCCTGGTACAAAGCTGACTTCAGTAGATCTCTTATCATAATATAGCTTCATCGAATCAGCAGACGTTTTCAAGTTTGAACGCACTTGATGGTGAATATCATCCATCTTTTCAGATAACACTTTCACGAACTCTGATACATTTTCAGGCAATTCTTTGTAAGGTGGGCGTCCTGTTATCAGATCCACTGGCAACCGTAGTTCCCGACCACACATCAACTTTGCTGGAGTATATCCAGTGGCTTCATGCTCTGCTGTTCTATAGGGCATCAATAGTGGAGGGAGTAAGACATCCCAGTCATCTTGGTGGCTGTTACAAAACTTTGCCAATTCCTGTCCCAGTGTCCAATTGTACTTTTCTACCATCCCATCAGACTGTGGGTGAAGTGGTGTTGTCTACCAAACAACTTGCAGCATTCATGGAACACAGCTGATTCGAAGTTACGGCCTTGATCTGAATGCAGTTCATATAGCATACCAAATCTGAAGATGAAATCATT
>NW_013668250.1:103108-104520 GCF_000517525.1 Limulus polyphemus
TTTCCATTGGTGTGTCAACTTGATATAACTTCATTTGAGCATGTCTCTTATGCTTGGGGTTCCTTTTAGCACAACATGTACTGCAGGTCCTGCACCATTCTTCCACATCTTGCTTCATACCTGTCCAGTAAAATCTCTGCCATAGGTGACTCAACGTCTTCTTAACTCTGAGATGTCCTCTTGTTAAACTGTCATGGGATTGACGCAGTACAACGTCCCATAACTTTCTCGGTATAACTGTTACCAGGTCGTCACTTTCCCATATGCAGTTTCCCATCTCGGAGAAGAATACCATCTTCAAGCTTCAACTGGTCCCATTGTGCCCAATAGTTCTTTGTCACAAGGCTTAAGCTAGACACCTTCTCCCAAGCAGGGCACAAAACATTTGCTTTTAGAAAATCAATTATTGGCTTCAAATCTTGGTCTTTCTCCTGCTCTGCTTTAATATCTATACCTGGTTCCACTTCACCATCATAAACTCCTTCAGTCACTTTGACTTCAGCTTGATGGCACCTGGTTAGTTCAACCTCTCTTTTTACACTTACCGGAATTTGGCTTTTGTTGTTCCCAAACGTCAGTTTATCAAAATTAATTACACACTTCCTCGGTAGTAAATAGTCCAACCCTAGTATGCATTGGTCTTCAATGTCAGCCAAGTATACTTTGTGTCTGTCCTTCATACCCATGAGCTCAACAGTTACCCACATTGGTCCCCACAACCTTGCATAATGTCCTGTCACACCACAGAGTTTCTGTATGGCTTCTGGTACATCTTTGATATTCACAAGGATTTGCTGAGATGCAGAATCTATGACAAAGTTGCACTTTTGGCCATCTAGCTTTCCTGTCATGTAGACACTATTTGTGCTTGGCATTTTACACCTAGCTGTTGGGACTTTCACGGTGGGGTTGGTGAGCATCCCTCAACACCAACCACTACTGGTTTCTCCGAGGCTGACTTATTGGTAGTATTCTTCTTACACTGGCTCCTCATATGTCCTTGCTCTCCACAGTTTTTTGGGGTAAGCAGCCTTTCCTGCCATGGCATCTTCCCTGTGATGAAGTTGCTGGCATTGAGCTCTCTTGTGCCCAGGTTTGTTACAGTTCCAGCAAAGTCCCTCAAACCTCTCTAAAAGCTGACCTTTTCTGGCCTTGAATCCTGATGACTGTACCAGCCTTGGTATCTCTCTGCTGGACTTAACATAGGATTCGAATTCAAGAACTCTGGCCATTGCATCCTGCATAGTAGAGGGGTGTGCTTGGTTTACTTGTATCTCCAGTTGTGGATTGTTCAAGGTGTCTACAAACTGATTCCTAAGCAACAACTTGAAGACATCAGGTGGAGCAGTTGGGTAGGCCTTGTGTGCCTTACTTTCCAAATTCTGTGCCAGCTCTTGCAGGCTCTCCCCTTT
>NW_013668250.1:104530-110668 GCF_000517525.1 Limulus polyphemus
ATGTTCCATTTGTGTATGTTGGCTTTCTCTCAACTGTTGGATACTTTCTTCTTGTTTCTTTTCTTTTTCCTCCAACAACTGCTGTAATCTCTCTTTTTGTTTCATTTCTCGTTCTTCTCATTTCTTTTCTTTTTCCTCCAACAACTGCTGTAATCTCTCTTCTTGTTTCTTTTCTCGTTCTTCTTGTTTCTTTTGCTATTCTTGTATTGCTGCCATCAAATCTGCTAAGCTGTAGTTTGATTTGCCACTTCTTGTTTCCATCTTCTTTTTTTCGTCCCACTCTCTAACACCAATTTGTTATGTATCTGCTTGTTTGTTAATTTCCCGGTATAAATTCTTCCAGAGGAACTTCAGCGATACAAGTCCTTTCTTAAATAAAACTAGTTTATTCTTTCTCAATACATCTTTGAAATACACAGAATTTCCACAGTAACTTTAACTTCTGACCATGAGAAACCATTTGTACAGCACCTGACTTCCATATGACTTTGCTCCAATATAGTAAAAAACTACTTGAAGCAATTGCAACGCAATGCCGCATGGGCATACTTACTGCCTCAGGTCAAATAATCATAGTTTGCACTAACGTGTTTTAAATGCAACTTTTACCAGGACAGAAATGTTAAGAAACATTCAGCAAAACTACGCGTTTATGAAATATTAACTTGTACAATTAAAGATATTACATCAAAACCAAATAAAACATTAGATGCACCAATCTTTCTTTTGATATAACACATAAGTTACTGTCAGGAGCAGCTACTTTTCAACAACCAGTTTCACTCATTATCTTATGAATACTTCAATTTGATCCAAAGTATAAGCTCTTCTGTAACTTTAATCTATTCAGCAAAAAATCCATTACCTTACAAATATTTCAGTTTCCAAAACTAAACATATTCTATCAATGATGTTGCACAAGTCAATAACCATTGCTTCACTTCACATCACAATCTCAAAATTTGATTAAATCACTTTTTAACTCCTTTGTTACCTGAAAGTTACTTTCTCTGTGTATTTGATTCATTCACGAATGATTCATTTGTAATGACTGAATATGTGTGTATGCAACATCACACACACCCCTATATCCATAAAGATATATATGAGCATTATATATCATTATATATGCTTCTTTCATAAAATAGACCGTCCATTACGCATATATATAGTACTCATAGCAACCTGAACTGTCACAACTACCAGCTATTTTTCAATAGCTGTGATATCTATTACTGTACTGGCATATAGGACGGAATAAGCTTAATCTAGCTACATCACAGATTAAGAATAAGTGTTTTGTAACATGGGTACAGCTCACCTTTCCGCACTCTTAAATGCTCGTACAAGTGCCATAGATTGTGTATGTCCTAATTACATTCCTCTAACAAAAACAGCCGTGTTTCATCTTAATGTATGGTAAGTAGCACCCAAACTAGATCTTGATCTTACAGTTGTTATTCTCAAAATTCGTCAAGCGTCATTTGTGGAGTCCATCCTGTTAGATATACACGATTGTTTCATTTACATTTAATATCAGAGTTATGATTTAGATAGTTATAAAGTGTGATTGTTAAAATTGAGTATTTTAGAAGCGATAATTCATAGGCCTGCTATGGTTTTATTGTCTTTACATTCTTACATGTTCTACAGTAATTTCTGCATGCTGAATCCGAAAATGATATCCATTTTCTTTAATACAAACAGATTTTTACAAAATATCATATGTATTTTTACATAAGTGAATCATTTTGATTGAAATCGGGTCACATTTTGTTATGTTTAAAATGTTTACAACCACTGGCTATGGATTTCCCTAGACCAATCGCAACGTGAGAGTCTTATCGATTGTTCTAGAACCCACGAGAAGCACACCACTAGTACATAAACGGTTAAGAGGCCGCATGACGTGTTATTTCTGGATAGTATTTGTTTGTGTGCGCACTTTAACATTATATATATTTTTTCATCGCTATGGTAATAAGAGGTTGTGTAAATGACTCAAGCATATTCTGTTATTTTTGTGGTAAATTTGATCTAAGTAAGAGTTTTTATTCTTCCCGATTTGTAACAAATTCTTAGGTGATAGAAAAAGATGAATATTATTTTCGAAATCTGCATAGCTGAATTATGGAAAATCTGTTATTAAAACCAAGTTTCAGGGCTGGGGAATTTACGACGTTTCAGTATAATATCAGTCATGGTTTTCTATTCTGACTTCTCATGACACCAACAGAGATTTGTAGCTCGGGCCACTAGTGCTAGCGCCTATGCTTCTTGGTTACTGTTATTACTAGATATATCTGTTTTGTTGTTTGGGTAGCTTATTCTTTGTATGAATTTTATCAGTACGTTAGTGATCGCTGTTGCTAGTGTTTTTGACTGTTTCAGAAATTTTCATGCGCGTCTTTGTTATTTTCCATTGGTTGCTTTCGCTGTTTTCAGTTTTGGTAGGAGAGGAGCTTTGTTTTGTGGCTCATTTAAGGGTTCGCGGTTGTATTTTTTTGTTGAACTACTCGCAAAATTACACGAGGGCTATCTATGCTAGTCGTTCCTAAATTTGGAGTGGTAGACTAGAAGGGATGCAACCATTCAACATTACCAACTAGTAAGGGTTGATTGTCACCTTCGTAACGAACCCATGACAACAAAGTGTGGAACGAGATTTTTTTGGTGGTAACGGGGCCCGAGACAAGGAAACTCAGATCCACAGTCTGGTGCGCTAACCACTGGGCTACGCTCGGCCCTTGCACTTGTAAGGCTTACGAATCCTCAGCCCGACTAACTGTTATTTACCACTAGCGATAACATGTTACATTTAGTTAAAATATTTCCTGCAATGATTGACGAATTCTCAAAATTTCCGAGAACATGTTATTTTATACTAGAAGATGAGTTTGGAATTTTCCACAATAATGAAAAAAGGATATCCCGCTTCAACTTTCCCAAAGTTTCAAATAAATAACCACGCCACGAGTTACCTCGTAACAGTGAGAGATAGGCTACTTCTTATATAAATGCGTGCTTACATCATGAAACGTGTTTATGGTTATCAAGCTTAGTTGAAAATTTTCCTCATTGCTTCCTAAAAATAACGTCACCAGATCTCCAAGCTACACTGATGGAAAAAATTGAAAAGTATACAAGGTCTAATGAAATCCCACCATAACAAGTAGAAATCCAAGTCCTCTTTACTATATGTCTACATAGATCATTTTGGAAGTGTGATATCCACTTGTTTATTTACTGGAATATTTTATTAATTTCTCATTTTACTTTGGGCTGGTATCAAACATATTAATAAATTACTTATCTCGACGAAACGATATTCGTCTGTCGTTCTGCTTGATTATCAAGCCTCAAATCCGATAATTTTAGGTACGATCCAGCAAACTCAACAGCGACATCAGACCTGAAGCAGCCTGCCCATGTCCTATCTTGTATTGCCATAGTTACACATTGAACGCCATTTGCCGGATTGGAGTTGGTATAATTTTTTCACGCTTAAAACCACGAAAGAAAAAGGCAGACATAGCATTTTTCAAACCTATAACTCTGTCAAACTGTTCAGTGAGTTAGATTATTACACATAATTTGTAGTCGAACAAATAATAATTTCGCGCAAAGCTACACGAGGGCTATCTGTGCTAGCCGTCCCTAATTTAGCAGTTTAAGACAAGGGGGAAGGCAGCTAGTCATCACCACCCACCGCTAATTCTTGGGCTTCTTCTTTTACCAACGAATAGTGCGATTGACTGTCACATTATAACGTCCCCATGGCTGAAAGGGCGAGCATGTTTGGTGTGACGTGGATTCGAGCCCGCACCCTAACCACCTGGCCATTTCACCAAATTATTCACTCAATATTACAGACAAGGATTTCAAAATATAATATAGAGATCACATTTTGTTGTTGGAATCAACTCTTCATATTAATGCTCTGTTTAGAACAAAACACAAGCCTCCAAGCTTTAATTTTTGCATGTGTTAAATACTACAATAGCTTTGGAGCCAGTTTAAAACAAAATTTAAGGGTGATTTTTTTTCGATAAATTATCCTGTATCTTATAAATGTGTAATATAAAAGTGAGTTTTAATATATGCCACAGTAAATTATCATTACTTTCTCTCATTAAAACAGGATTACTAAAACACCCCAGATGTATCTAGTTTCAGTTGAGTTATAATTGTCAAGTTTAAAATGATAATAACTCTTTCTATAGTTCCTAAATAGCTTATGATTTTGTATAATTGAATTTCACATTATAGGTGTGTGTAATTTCAACAACAAATTGGTGTCAAGACCCATCCACACAAATAAAAATGTTTGGAGGTCAGTTTATTGTATCACAAACAGTTATCTTTCCAGCTTAAAAAAACTGTAAAAACAAGTTTAATATACAATGAAAATAAAAGCCTTTTTCAGCATTACAAAAAGCTTGCTGATTGAAGCTGAAGATCACAGGTTTCTAATCTAGAAACATCTGTGCTTGTAAACTTCTTCAGAACCACAAGTGGTCGTCATTTCTTTCACAAATTCTTCTTTTTCCCTTCAATCTTCCTGATCTTAAGATTTCTAGATATGTAAGACATGAAAAAGAATTTTATAAAACTTATAAACTTTGTTACTTCAAAATTACAGTATACATGTTTATGTGTACAAATAACACCAAATATCAATATAAAGTTACCTCATTAGATACATTACGAGATTAGTGGTGGTAGCAAATACTAAGGCAAGGGGCAAAGTAGATAAATCATCTCTAACTTTGCTTGTAAGCAGTTAAGAATAGTGTACACAATAAAAGCTTTCAGTTACAAAAACAACTACTTTCATACCTAACTCTTAACATGCACACTAGGAGTTTCAAACATCCAGAATTGTTATACAAGTTTCAGGGCTATTACCAGAAATGGTAATTAAATTATTACAAGGTCCCACCTTTTATTATTTGGAAATAAACCTATGTCAAGGATTCACAGGAACTGCCTAATATTTAAAGTTTGTAAATTACATTGGCTCTGCAAAAATATATTGGGACATACTTTCATATTTGTAAACTATACTTTATTACAAATGAAACATCTAAGAATTCTCCCAAATAATACAAATAGCTTGCAAATGAATGCAGTACCTTAGTGTAAGAAATAGTGAAACGAACATTTTTCCAATTAAAGACCTAATATATATATTAAAACATTACCATAGTTTTCAAGAGGATGTGTGCCATACACTGTGGCATAGATTCAGTGAAATTATTCATTGTTAAAGTTTAAGTAAAATGTTAGATTTTGAGGTATTGGCACATCTTATTGTTAGGTGTACTGGGGGGAGAAAACCTTCATTTTTAAACAGCTAAATAAGTAAAATGTTAGGAAGGTTTGTGAAATATCATAAATGATACAAGGATAGGAGAAAAAATAAAGTTGACATACATTGAGGATTACAATGTTTACTTGGACCTTTCCCTCATCTTCCTCCTCTTGCGCTTCAACCTCCTCATACGTTTTTTACGCCACTGTAAAATGTAACTTTTATTTTAAAAGGTTTTACATAAGAAAATAACTAGATCCAAGTAGCTCTATTACCATAGTAACACATTACTGTATTACTTTAAAAGAAGTTACTTGAAATCTAAAATATTTAAAGAGAGCTAAGTTATGACAAAAAAAAGCTACAACATAATATTTAAGACTCGTGGACATTTCCTAAGAGACACAAACAATCTATCCAATGTTATGCATTTTTAGTTACACTAATATAGCTTTACTGTAGTTTGCCATAAAATTGTGAAATACATTTTACTTTGAATTTTTTCATAGGTTAAAATGAATAGAAAAAAAAAAAAATGAGATTGTCAGTAACTTAGAAACCCATATTACTGAACTCTATATGGTTAAAAATACATTCCATGTCAGGGTCAAGCACAGCCAAATGGTGAGCTTGCTGGATTGTATAGCCAAGTGTCTGTGGTTTTCATACCTTTACTGCAAAAAATGAGAAAAGTACACCCTGCACTTCGGGCCATGGATGCATTGTGAGTGAAGGTTAAATACTATTTGGCAAGACAAGAGTAGTCCAAGAATTTGTGATGAGTAAGGTGGACTAGTTATCTTTCACTTCAAAACAGGGGGGGG
>NW_013668250.1:111220-123465 GCF_000517525.1 Limulus polyphemus
GGGGGAGAGCACATACAACCTTCATATAGCTTTGTGTGAAATTCAACAAAATAACAAATCTTCATGTCAGATAATCCTTAGTACTTTAAACTCGAATTGTATATTTTCTGTGATCATTCTAAGATAAGTAAAATAATTTACATAGGTTGTCATATATAAAAGATTTGCTTATATATGATTTTTTTTTCTGTTGTTAATGGGAGATACAAAAATGGAATTGCATCATAAAGAAGCTGCCATTATCTACATAAAGCAGAAGATGGCTGAATCCAATGCATGTAGGAACTCTATACCACATTCTGCCCAGCCACAGATGGCAGCACAACTGGGCATTGTGTTTGTTGTTTGAGGTCACCCGTCAAGCAGCAGCATAAGAGAGTGAACCTGATTTACAGAGGATTTCCATATATGACAAAGCAACAAAATCCAAACAATGTTTTACATACTTATACAAAAGTAAATTCATCCATTGTTCAGTATCAGAGGGGAAACAAACATTCTAAATCACTTGGAACTTTTCAAGTAATTCCTTTATTGTAGCAGAAGGTGCTGAGCAGAAGGTGCAAGTGAACCTAGACATAATCCTTCCCACCACTGCTCAGGTATGGTCATACTTACTGAAAAAAATTGTCATTGTAAAGCCAACAGTTCTACAGTAGGGCAACACTGAAAGGGTATATAAATGGAAGCTGGCCATATACACTGAAACAGTCATTATTTGAAGAACATGGTCGGAGGCTCCATGTTCTACTTGTCAAGGGACTTTTTGCTTGATCCACACTCAACTGTTAAAAGTTTCTAAATATTCCACAAACACAAGCTTGCAGGAAGCTGAAGAATCCAAGTCTTTGTGGATCTGAAATTGGAAAAAAGGTAACTAACCTCATACATAACAGCTTCTTCAATGGCTTCCTGTTGCATTGACAATAGTATTGCCTGTGGGGAATTTAACTGGAGGAGGCCCTAAAAGGACTGCAATCCATAGGTTTCAGTTGACTAGGGGCAGTGTTGCAGTCACATATTGTATGTAAAAGTTGTTTCTGTTCATTGTCACCTTGTCTTATGAAATGTATAAAACCTATCCAACACACTTGGTCAGGACAAGCAAGTATGTTTTTTCCCCAAGACATTTAAGCAGTTCCACAGTGTTGCGATGACATTGCATTTAGCTTAAAGCCTGCACCCAAAAACTAATGTGTATAAACATTTAGTGCCTTACCTGTTCTTACTCCATTTACAAATAACAGCAAATAAGTAGGTTTCTGTGTACAGGATTTATGCTGAGTACAGCATCATCACAACATTTTTTGACTTGAATATATTAGTGGATCAGATATGTGAAACATGACACGAGACATTCACTTCTTACAGAAAGGATAAAAATTGGTATATAAACACTCTAAGATATACAATTTTAAACATTCAGGGAAGTACGTTTTCATAGCAAGACTTGATGCTTACATGTAAAGATAATGCAATTTCAAGCTACCCATCATTACATGCATATTTATGTCACATTGATTCAAAATATCCATTTCCATTTTACTTTATATCTTTTACAAAACAAATGTTGCCTTGATGCAATAACAAGTCAAGTGCACTAGCTCTTTCCTTCATTTGAGCTAATATAAAATCACATGTTGAATAATGCTGTTTAAATAGAAGGAACATTTCATACAAAAGAACAAACTTAATTTTTTTATGTACATATTTTCCTTAGCAATTTTGAAAAATTTGTTGACAAGACTACCATAACTGCATAATAGTTTTAATTTTTTTTGCCCAGTGACATGAAGCAAAAACAAACATGCATGACTGTGCAAATGAGTATTTATGGGAGAAATTTCATAGTAAGATGTAATCATTCTTGTAAACACTTCTGTACGTTTGAAAAAATTTCAATAAATATTTGGACTCTTTTTATATACAAATAAACTGTTTTATTAATGAAACCCCTGCTAAAAACTGTCAAGATGCACTTTAAGGAAACACTGTATCTGACAGAGATATGTTTTACTGTTTGAAACTACTTTCTTTGAAAGAAAATTCATTTTATGCCTTTCTCTAAAGACAGAAAAAGGAATGACATCCATCACTGTTGGGTCACAAATTTCCATAGATGGATCCATAATTTGAAAAGGGGAGCATAAATAGGTTGTCAAGTTGAAAGGATAAAATGCACTTTTCATGTAGAATGGTAACAGCAATCCAATACTCAGAGATCCTTCCCATGATTTTAGTGGGAAGATTTTTTTCTGACAAACTGCTTCACTAAATTTTTTAAGTCAGCATATCTAAAACTCATACAAAACTTTATGCTATCATGCTGTATCTGTAACACACAGTGGTTCTTGCAGTGTCTGAAGAACTCCCCTTGAAGGTTCAATGAAAAGTCATGCCAGAATGTACCCACATTTGCAACAAGTCTCCAAAGTGAAAAGCCTCTATTCAATAGAACAAAGTAGATAACAGAAGTTGGTGTAGGGGATAAGTTGGCTAATTGTACAGAAAGATAACCGGATAAAAGAAAGTGAAGGATTACTACAAATCGAATTTAGTCAAACTGGATTAATGCCACAAGAGGGGTATGTCATGGCTCAGTGTTAAGATCTTTGCTCTTATCAGTGAGACAGATAAAGGAATGGTCAATAAATTATTTAAATTTGCTGAAGATATTAAGGTTTTAGGTGTTGTTGGCTTTGAGGATGGTGATGCTGCTTTAAAAAATTGATTTACTTTGGCATGTTGGATAAATAAAAGGCAAAAGGCTTTTAATTATAATACATGCATATGGGTTGTCATAATTTAAATTTTAAGTATGACTTTGACGGGAATAAGTTTAGAAGTAAGAAGAATGAAAAGGATCTTGGTGTTCTGGTTGAATAGTCTCTTATGCCATCCAAGTAATGTTGCTAGTGGTAACGAAAATAAGATTTTATGTTGTTTCTAGAGAAATACTGAATACAAGTCTAAAGATGTTATAATTACACAATACAGGTCATTGATTAGGCCACATTTGGAGAACTATTTTATGTCCTGGGCTTCTTACTTTAGGAAAAGTTATTGAATTGTTGGAAAGGGTTAATAAAAGGATAACTCAAATTATACTGGGGATATGAAGGTTGACATATAATAGCTTAAGATATCAAAAATTCAAATTGTTTTCTTTTCAAAAACAAAGAGTTAGAAGGGATCTGATTGAGCTGATTAAGAGAATTGATAGTTTGAAATCCATTGTAAACCAGTTATTTATACTTTGGATAGAAAGTTTATGACACTAATTTTTCACAAGTTCTAAGTTAAACAATGTATCATAGTACAAGTTAGTGTTCTGAAACTAAAATATTGCTATAACTTTGTATAACTATAAGAAGAGGGCTTACATTCATTACTTAATAAAAGTTTGTACTATTCAATGTTTATGCATTAAATTTTCTTTTTTATAAACTTCTGCTTTTTTTGGATTGGTGTCTATAGTAACTACAGCAAACTTTGACCTACTTATGGTGTTTGAAATGCACTGGAAAATTCAATAAACTTGAGTTAATGATTCCATATAAAGTATTAACCACTGTGTTTTGCATTTAGGCTTTTCTTTCGAAAATGTGTTTTCTATTCTCCTTTGAATTCAATTACACATCATTCTTTAAAAGAAGAGAAGCTAATTCTGCATTCTTCAACTTCTAATAATAACTTTCACTAAGTAACTTAGTAAGAAACATTTACTGATTTAGCACAAATTACACATATTACAAATACAATATTGTAAAGAAAGACTAAGACATTACATTCACAGGCCTGCCTACATACTAATACTACTGTAATTAGTTTGGTTTTTTCACTGTTAGTGTTAAGATAAATTACATGTCTTTTAGTAAAACTTTTGTAATTACAATATTAACAAAGCATATTACACTATCACAATCGTTAACTTAAAACTGAAAGTTAGTCTTTAAGTTAGCCTAAACCGAACTATGCTTGATTAATAAAATTAAAAATGATGTCATTGTGATTAAAATTATCTTCTTACCTTCGCTCTCATTATCAAACGTCAAGGCTGAAACAATAGATATAAAATACGATTAAAACTCAATATATTACTAACGAGAAACGTTGATGCACATAGATTTATTTATTAACAATTTAACAACACATCATCAAAACATTTTCATACCTTACCTTAACACTTCACGATATAAAGAGAACACAATAACTCTACGAACGCGAATTGACGAGAACGAATTTCCCTTATCATCACCAGGGGAAGAAATAAATGTAATATAACATTTTTTGTACGCCTTTTCATTTAGAGAAGAATATTATTGAAATAATACCGACATTCAATGTATTTTCATTTGAAAAAATTAGTGAAATTATTTTTTATTAAAAGACTAAAGTTAGTTTTAATACTTTTTTTTGTAACTGTCATCAGAAATGCTGTTTCTTTATTTTTATTTTTTCCATGTGTAAATATTTCCGAAAGTTTTTAACGATGGACTGTTTTATCAATAAGAAAAAGTAATTTACAACATAGCGTGTTATATAAATATTTCCTTACAGCAAAAACAAAGCTATTATTATACACTTAAAAATGCATCAAGTTAGTGTGTTACCGCTATCGAAAAAACAAAAACAAGTTAACACAACATAACATAACGTTTTGGGACAACATGGGACTTATTTGTCCATCTTGGCTGTTCCATCTTTTAAACTAAATTAAAATATTTTTTTTTGAAACTCACTTAAATTTACTGCCTCTACAACGTCCGAAGACAACCCATTCCAAAGGCCAACCACCCTGTTAGAAAAATAATACTGTCTTAGCTGAAGATGACTCTTACCCTGCCAATGTATATATGTATGTTCCCTAGTCCCACTATTCTCACTGTTAAGTATGAAAAAGATGATGCATCAACATTATCAATTCCCTTTACTGTCTTAAACCCCTCAGTCAGATCCCCTCTAATTCTTCTTTTTTAAAGATAAAACAATTTGAGAGATTTCAAACTCTCCTCATATGACAACCCATCCACCCCAAGCACCATTCTAGTAGTCCTTCTCTGAACCCTTTCCAAAAATTCAATGTCTTTCCTTAGGCAAGGAGCCCAAGACTGAACACAATATTCCAAATGTGGCCTAACCAGTGACTGGGACAATGATATTGTATTGTATTGTGTTCGATATTTCTGTAGATACAACCTAAAATCCTATTTGCCCTACCACTAGCAACAGCAAACTGCTTGGATGGCTTTAGAGACCAATCGACTATTACACCAAGATCCTTTTCCTTCATAACACTGTTAAGGTTATTGCCATCCAAATTATACTTATAATTCAAATTATGATAACCCTCATGCATTATCTTGCATTTATTATAATTAGAACCCATCTGCCATTTATTTGCCCAACTCACTAAAGCAGCATTACCATCTTCATAGTTAGCAACACCCAAGACCTTAATATCATTTGCAAATTTTAGCAATTTATTGACTATTCCTTCATCTATGTTATTGATGTAAATCAAAAAGAGCAAAGGTCTGAGCCTTGAGGTATCTCACTTGTGACATTAATCTAGTTTGACTGAACTCCATTTGTAACAACACTCTGCCTTCTTCCATCCAGCCACTCTTCTATCCAATTTGCTAACTTATCCCCCACACCTATAGAGATAACTTTTTACAAGCCTTTTATGTGGCACCTTGTCAAATGCCTTCCGAAAATCCAGATACACCAAATCTACACCCTTACCCCCCATTTACATAAGTAGTAACATTTTCAAAGAATATCAAAAGATTTGAAAGGCAAAATTTGCGCTTAGTGAAACCATGTTGACTATCCAATAAAATTCTAAACTTTGTTAAATAACTTTGCAAAGCATCTTTTAAGAGTCTTTCCAAAACTTTTTCCATAATTGATGTAAGACTAATGGGTTTATAATTACTGGGAAAATTTGTATCACATCCCTCTTGAAAAGAGGAGTTACAATAGCTAACTTTCAATCCTATGATACCTGCCCACTATTCAAGGACTGACAAAAAATAGTTGCAAGTGGCTCACATATACATTCTTCAACCTCCTTCAAAACCCTTGGGGAAATATTATCTGGCCCAGGAGCCTTATCGTTTTTCATACTTCGAAATTTTTTCTTAACCAGCTCAGAATTAATGCAGTCATCTTGTTTGATCTTGTTTTCATTTATCAACTGTTCAAGATGTGGAATACTGCTTAAATCTTCGTTAGCAAAATCGATGAAAAAAGCAAAATTTAATAACCCAGTCATCTCATAATCATCAGATACTAGTCTTTCGTTATCATCTCCCAAGGGTCCTACCCCCATCTTAACATTTTGTTTACCCTTAATGTATTTAAAGAAATTCTTACTGTTAATTTTTACATTTTCAGCCAACCTTTTCTCATACATCATATTTGATGTTATAATTTCCTGTTTCACCAACTTTCTTGATCTTCTAAATCTCCTGTCATACCAGTCAATTTAAATGTCTTAAATTTCTTATGTTTTTTTAAAATTTTATCTCTTAAACTCTTTGTGAGCCAACCTGGTTTATTTACTTGCAGCTACCCTTTTCTTTGAATAAGGAATATGTTTACCTTGAATATTTAAAAATTTATCTTTGAAGTTATATTTGAAGTTAACAATAAATCTAAAATAACATTGTTTCTAGTAGGTTCCTTGACTAATTGATGAAGAAAGCCATCCTGAACAGTTTCCAAAAACCTTTTTTTCCCTCATGGTTTAACTCTATCATTTCCCAATCTTTATGCCTGAAATTAAAAGCATCCACAGTTATGACTTCATTAACAGCTGAAATCTTAATTTCATTGTAAAGTTTGTCACTAATTTCATCAGTATCATTTTGTGGTCTGTAACAAATTTCCACTAAAATAATTTTCTCTTTATATCCACTAATATAAACCCAAATGGATTCAATCTCCTTGCTATTATCTTTGATATCATCAAATTTAAGAGGATGTAACTCACATTTTAAATATAAAGCCACTCCTCCCCCCTCTTTAATACTCTATCCCTATTAAACAGCATGTAACCCTGTGTTTCAAAGCAGAACGAAAGCTATTACAACCAAACTTAAAAAGATCTCCTAAAAATTCAATTGTCGGGCGTGTTCTTTTGGATTAATTGGTGAAAGTAGAGCAATGTCCACTCCACTCAATGATATCAAAAACATTATATTTCTTCCAATATAACTTCAAGTTCACTGATAGTCCTAATTTCACACAAAACACTAATACATCAATTTCACTTACTTGCTAACTTCTTTCGTATGTATAACACATTCTCGTATCCTTATTTTTTAGTCGAAACATAAACTCAGTTTTCACAAAACTGAAATAATTGACTAATTGATTGGCAGTACAAGACAAAGTGATTAATAAATATTTAACTGAATAATCAGTCATCACGTACTTTAGCCTATCTCACGTTTTATGCTTCTCAAATCATTTCCTAAACTTTCAAGAGGATCTAGTCATTAATCCAATCCCTACGCTCATTACATAACGTCAAATCTCCTTCTAGCGAAACAACAATATTAACATCTAAGCTAAAGAAAAAGCATGGACTCTAACACTGCTCCTTCCCTGTATCAATTACTCACATATCATGTTGTGTAAAGAAGGTTTCTACTGTGAGAGACTCATAACATTCATGTTGCTGGAATTTTATGACTACCCGCTTTTTGCATCAATCCATTTTCTTGCTTCGTCTCTGAATATAATGTTTCTGTTTGTATTACCGGATCAAATCGAGCATCGATAGCTATAGAACCAATATGAACCAAGGTGTTACAAGGTTTCTCATCAACGATCCCACTTTCCATGGCTCAGCAGGGAGTCGTACAGCTTTGTGTTTAACGTCAAATAACCAAACTTTCCTGACAATTAATTCAGAAAACAACAAATGAAAATTTAACACATTGAGCTCTCCAGTGGCTCAGTGATAAGTCTGAAGGCTTACAATGCTAAAACCAGATTTTGATACCCTTGGTGGGAACAGCACAGATAACCACCTGGCCATGCTGGGCCAACAAACAAAGAAACCCATTAATGAATTCAATTATTCGTGAACTGTTTTTTTTTTAAATAATGACTTCTCATCTGAAGTATTCTTAATTGAACTTCGTCCTTTAAATCCAGCTAATTCCGGTTTTCGGACTCCTGGTTAGCTTTTTGTTATTCCGTCGATATGTTTGGGTTACGGAACTTAGCCTCACAGCATCTTCTCCTTGGTTAATTATTATCATCTATTAAGTCATGACAGTTTCAGATGTAATATTCAAGTCTGTCTGTCTGTATATTTCTGTCATTTTATGGTGAAATTTGTCCACACAAGACCACGAGCCACATCTAGCACCTCAAGTAATTTCACCAAGACCCACACTAAGTTTGTCATGATACGAACAATAACATTTCTGCATTAGTTCAAATACTTAGATGAACGTATTTAAAATGGAAAAAATAGTCCTCCGGTACTTAGATTACTTACTGTCCAGCCCTTCATTAATCAAATATTAGACAACCCTATCCTATAATTTTGACCACCTGAGATATGTGCTAAACATATGACCCGGACATTTTGTTAAAACTGAAGTTCACATCATAAATCATCACCTACTAATAGCAAATATATCTTGAGAAATATAAAAAAAATGGCAAGTTAAAATTAATCTACGTCTGTTTGGATATATGTACTTACGTAAATCGAGTGAATTGCTTCCAGTATTAGGTTAAGTACATTTTATTTCCTCTCTCTGTCTCTAGATGGCGATATAAACGCGGTTGAAAAATTATAATTGATTGTTGTTGGGCGCAAAGCTGTAGAATTTCGAAACCCGGTTTTTAGCGGTGTGAGCCCTCAGAATTACAACAGAGTCACTGGTGGGGGTAAAATTATAATAGGATGACCGCAATGTTTTCACACGCGAACAAGAAAAATCTATCTATTACAACATTGTTAAATGTTATCTTATGGAAACAATGACCAGTATAAAAATGTAAGTACATACGTTGTTGGGCCCTTGGATCTAGTATTATTGACACCAAACCGAAAAGAAACAAAAAAAAGTTTATTCGTTTGAATTTCACGCAAAGCAACACGAGAGCTATCTGCGTTAGACGTCCCTAATTCAGCAGTGAAGACTAGAGGGAAGGTAGCCAGTCATCATCTCTCACCGCCAACTCTTGGGCTACTCTATTACAAACATTATAACGCCCCCACGACTGAAAAGATGAGCATGTTTCGTGGAATTCGAACCTGCGACCCTCAGATTGCGAGCCAAGCGCCACACATACACACACAAAGTAATAGTGTTTGATATACTTTGTGATATGTTTAAGTAGTATAGTTATTTGGGTCAAAATATTAGAATCAAAGCAGTTAACATCTGCATTTTTCAGAAGATGAATATTTTATATAAGTTATTGTTTAATTTTCAGTACTAAGCCGCTGAGGATTGAAGAAAATTAAAAAACGAGTTACTGTCTCTCATCGCTACCTCATCTAAAATTATGCTTCTAATATAACCAAACTAAACTGAAGAAAATTATCCATTAGGATAGCCGTTGGAAGCAAAGAATTTCTTATAGCTTTATTATTAAAATTGTTTTACGATCTCCAAAGAAAAAACTGATGTGACACTAGAATAACATAATCGCTGTTAACACCACAAGCTGAATAGATTAAAGGAAAGAACTGAATAAAACCTGAGTTGCCGTAAATAAAACTGCTGTTATTTGCTAAACAAGAAATGAAGTAGGTTACAAGAGAAGGTTACAACCAAAATAACTTTTCATTACAGTTTAAAAGAAATATCAAATGAAACAATAACTTATTGTAAGAAAAAGTCCCACACCATGAGCTGAATACTTAAAATCCATATAAGTGTATTATTCTAAAAAATAAATGACGTATACATGATTTAAATTTAACGTATTTATTTTTGTACAAACAAACATATATATGTGTTTCTATAGAGATAATTGCACGTAAATCATTAGAATGAAAGAAAACAAGCAAATTAATGCATGTCTTTTGTTGTTCATTTTCATGAATTATTTATATACTTTGTGTTGGATTTATATGCATTCATTTATAGTTATATTTATTACGCCCCATTATAAGACTGATGAGCAGTCTTACTCTATAAGAGTTACAAAATATGAAAAATAAGGAAGAAAAAATTTGAGTTAATATTTAGTTATTTAATACAATTCGATCTTAACTTCCTGTCTGCTGAATATGGCAAAGAATATCAAACGAGACACATACAGCACTGTAAACTGTAACACCTTCGACATACGTTCAACTTTGGAATTATCTGCATCTGATTAAAATGACTTCGAATAAAGATGTAAATCTGTTATAAACACATACAACTTGTTAAAAAATAGCAAGAAACCTGAATTTTATTGTAACAACAGAAGTGATTTCATTATGATAAACACATATTTTTAAACAATCAAAGTAAATTTAATTGGCAACAGTAAATTCTAAGGCATTATAAATTATTCAAATTTATTTTAAAAAGTAGCCTACTATATCGCTTTCAATAAATTATTTTAAAATCTAAAACAATTGCTCACTTTTTCACGCAAACAAATATTGCCAATTTTTGCAGTCCATGTATATTTCATATTTTTGAGTCAACAGATTGTTTTAGTATAAGCAGCCGAACCGTTTTTCGATAAAAAAACAACAACTAATTTTCATCATCAAGTAATTTCAGTATTTGAAACTATATTAATCCTTTATTCTTTCGAGACGTCAGATAAGTTTAAGCAATGTATTGGAACATAATGTCTTAATTAACTTTCTGCACAGATTTTCCAGTTTCGTGTGTATATTTTCCTGATTTATCTCATATTCTGAGTAATCAATACCTGCAGATTTTCTACATCCTAGTATTTATTTAGTTTGTTAAAAATGAAAAGAAAATAATAAATCTGTGTTGGTTAAACTGTAGATTAATATGAATGATTTCCGGTGGTTTGCATTATAATGAGAAATTTTCAGCTGATTAAAAGGAATTAAACCTCATGATAGAGAACCATACTGAAAGAGAACGGACATTAAAACAAGGTAAACTTCGATGATAAACTATAGAGTATTATTTCGTAGGTTTTGAAACTGTCTTACAAAAGTTGTTTAAATGTCAAATTTGTAAAGATGGGTGCACAACCTTTGAACATGTTAAAACTCAACTCGCTGTTTTTGCCCTCTGGATGTTACAAGACTTTAGTCCTAAAAGAAAGAACTAAGTAAAGAAACATCAATCAGGCTTTGAAAGTTTAAAAAAAAAATGTAAGGACATCACAATCACTGAACCAGATAAAAGCAATGGGGTTGAAATTTTAAACAAGGTAGATTACCTCAACAAATGGACTTCCTAAAATTCACAAACAGGGAGTGCGGGGTTTTATATGGAGTTCCCAAGGTTCACAAACAGGGAGTTTAGTTAGACATATTATTTCTAATGTAGGTATCTATAATTAGGAATATTTTTATTCTGTTTTTGAATGAGTTTGTACAGAATGAATATTCTTTTAACAATACTTTTGAATTTGTCAATACCGTAAAACAGGCATAGTTTAATGATGATTTTCATTGTGTTACGTAAATTCTGATTAAGAAGTTAGCACAGAGGAACACATACAAAAGTTGTAATGTTTTTCAAACCATTCATTGTGTTAGTTATGATATCGACTCATTGTTTACACATATGTCTCTAGATAAATCCGTTTATCTTTGTTCTCTTGCCTCGTGTTTGCTGAGCATGGAACTGTACAGGGTAAAATGAAAGATGCTTTTAAAACTCTTGTACGTCTTGCGACGAAACAATCTCCTTTTATGTTTAACGGTACAATATATGGACAGGTTAATGGAGTGGATATGGGCTCCGGCCTTGTTCCTGACCTTGCTAACCATTCCCTATGCTTTCATGAAAAAACTGGCTACAGTCCTGTTCTGAACATTTAAAGCCTGTGTTTAAAAGGAGATATTTTGATGACATTTTTGAAGAGTTTAACAACGTCGAGTCGTTTAATGAATTTCTCCAGGTTTTTAGCGATTAACATCTCAGTATAAATTTTATTACAAGTTAGAGCTTTTACAGTAAGGAAGGTTTGTTTTTTAGAACGGGTACGACATATCGATCACTGATGCGACCATTCTCAAGTACGTAAGTTTTAACTAAAGAAGGTTTTGGTATTTA
>NW_013668250.1:124465-164854 GCF_000517525.1 Limulus polyphemus
TAAATTATAGTAATGGAGTTAGTAAAGTTAGTAAAGTTTCCCCAAAAACTTTGTCTTCAAAATAAGGGTGCGTCTTATATTCCGAAAAATACGGTAAATTAGCATTCACCTATCTAACAATGATTGGAACGTCGTACCTGTTCTAAAATCGAACCTTCTTTACTGTAAAAGCTGTAACTTGTTATAAAATAATAGTTAATCAGTAAGTAAACTCAAAACAAAACAATTAATCCCAATATAAAGTTTACTGTTGAAAACCAATATAATGACAACTCTCGTTTCTAGATTTTCATGTCTTAAATAACCAGGATATACTTGCTAGTAAAAGTGTATCATTAGCCCACTTTCACTGGAAATTTTTTTAGTCTTTCAAAATTCGTAGTTCACACCGGAGGGATTTACACATTTTGATAAATAGGTTAGAGAAAACTACCTTTAAGCTCCAGATAATTAAGGTTAGTACATACAACTGATCAGTTGGTGTCTCCCCTAATGGAATAATTAAGTTTTCTTTTCAACCTGGTTCGAAGATCATCATCATCTTGTTTTTCAGTGCACGCTTAGAAGACTGAGGTTCTATCAGTTGTATGTTCTAACCCCGATGAAGAACAAAGGCTAAACTTTGGTTAAAATAAAAGGTTATTTTATAATTCTCTGCAGTTTAAAGGTCGGGTTTTCTCTAACACTTTCACTAGACTTTATTCACATTTTGAAGGTTTCACTCCTTCAATCTCTAAATAAAATCTAATCAAAACCTTGATATACAGATCATTTAAAATATCATAAAATCAAAACTTTTTGAAGCAAAAGTTGAGAACATTAAATAAAGCTTAGAAGAAACTGTTTTCCCTTGTCGTTCATAAGTGGGAAAATTGACACAAAAGCTGCAAATTAAATACCAAATATGTTTTTATGTTAAGTGTTCTGAAGAAAACTGTTACTCTGCTCACACTTTGCTTAGCCACTAATTCATACATGATTAAGAAGAAAATATTCAAACACCTATATCCACAAGTTCAATTGAAATGTGTCTTTAAAACTGAAAAAAAAGGTTCAAAGGGGTCTTCAACTTTAAAGACAAACAACACCAATTGAATACCTTGCTAGTGGTGTATCAGGGCCGTAGGAAGCGGTAAAGCCAGTCAGGACATGGCCTGACCACTTTTTCAAGGCATGTGTAGTTACAACTTATGTATTAAAACTTGCGTCTTTTAATTCAATACATTATGTTGTATGTATGCAGTATTTGTAGTTAAAAGGACTCAGGATTCAAGCTCATAGCATTATATTTTCAACAATTTTCTGGGGCATGCTCCCAGACTCCCCTATAGATGGCAGGCATGCTTTGCACACATCGTGTGTCACGCTGTTTAGATGTGGTAATGGCCTGACCACTCCAAAATTGCTTCTTACGGCAATGCTGTATGAGTGTACATGCCCAAAGTGCAACAAAGGTTACATTAGATTAACCACTACAAGGCTCTGCAGTTGAATAAAGGAGCACTGTTACGCCAAAACCTGCAACACCAGTAGTATTATATACCCTTGTCTATACGAACGCCGAAACCTGCAACACCAGTAGTATTATCTACCCTTGTCTCTACGAACGCCGAAACCTGCAACCCCAGTAGTATTATCTACCCTTGTCTATACGAACGCCGGTAGAGACAAGGGTATATAATACTACTGGTGTTGCAGTTTTGAACGCCGAAACCTGCAACACCAGTTGTATTATCTACCCTTGTCTATACTAACGCCGAAAACTGCAACACCAGTAGTATTATATACCCTTGTCTATACGAACGCAGAAACCTGCAACACCAGTTGTATTATCTACTCTTGTCTATACGAACGCCGAAACCTGCAACACAAGTTGTAGTATCTACCCTTGTCTATATGAACGCCGAAACCTGCAACACCAGTAGTATTATATACCATTGTCTATACGAACGCCGAAACCTGCAACACCAGTAGTATTACATACCCTTGTCTATACGAACGCCGAAACCTGCAACACCAGTAGTATTATATACCCTTGTCTATACGAACGCAGAAACCTGCAACACCAGTAGTATTACATACCCTTGTCTATACGAACGCCGAAACCTGCAACACCAGTAGTATTACAAACCCTTGTCTATACGAACGCCGAAACCTGCAACACCAGTAGTATTATATACTCTTGTCTATACGAATATTACGTTGTGCTTACCTCCGTCATCCTCCATTCTAGGGAAGAATTCCACATTAGACTCTTATAATCTCGTGTCATTAAACTAAGAATATCAGCTAAGCGCACTACAAATTCATCTTTAATTGTTAAAATTAAAAATACAACAAAAAATCAGAACATGAACTTCGATAGTTAAAGAGAAATGTGGAAAAGGAGCCTATTAATCCATCCATCTATCTGTGTTTAAAAATTATAATTAAAGTGTTGTGTTCTTAAAAATTAAAGCTCAAGCCATTTGTCCTTCAAAGTTAAAACTAAAGCCATTTTAACACATTTCGTGAATGTTGCAAATATGTGATTAATATTCGTTTTTTTTTTGCATTTTACTCTAAGGAATTAATTTCAGTTTCATTTTTTTAGAAGTTAAGAATTGTTTTGAAATTAAATTGTACTTTTAGAGCGTTCGAGATGACTTAGTATGATTTTTTTTTTAAAGTTTTGAAAACTTTAATTTATCTCATTCGTTCAGAATTATGTACTTTGGAAAAATTCGGCGTAACTAAATGTTTCATTCTTCACCGAGTTTTATTATAAGGGTAGAATAGACTAAACTTTGATAAGAACGTTCTCTATTCTTATTATTAGAGAAAGTAACGTTCAGCGTAGAACTTCGCTCACTGCACAAGTATTTTTCATCAGTGGTAAGTGATATTATTGCAGGGCCACGTATCAAATATAAGAGAAAGGTTTGTAAGTATTGTCACTCTCATTGTTCTTATCAGTGCTTATAATTATTCACGCTTTCCCAACAGACCTGAAGAATGTTCCGCGACTAATAATGTTTCTTCAGTTGTAGGGGTATTCTAACACACAATTAATGTAGCAGAGAGCAGAAGATAAGATCGCATCCTGGATAAAAATAAAAGATTCGACGTAAATTTCGGAATTTTATTCAGATTAAAGACCACAAGCGACATTTCACACCAGAACGTTTGTACTATATTAGCGATATAGAAAATTATACATTCCTGTGGGTTTATCTAAGAATTTCCAACTGGTTTCATTGCGGGCATAAGCAGCTCTTCTAGAAATTAATTCCCAATTAAGAAGAATATCAGTAATTTAGCTAAACTTATCGCCGTCGGCCACGACAAGTCAACAAGAAATTTTAGGTTCTTAATCGAATCAACTATTTCTACTTACTTTGATGTTTGAAATTAATTTCGGTTTGCACGTGTCTGCATTCATTGGTCCATCGGAAAGTAACAACCTGATTTTACTGCAATGTTTCTAACATTCGACAACAAAAAAAAAAAAAAAAAAAAGAAAAAGTGACTCGTTAATCAAACAGCAACAAATTACTTAAGGGAATATTATAATCACATATTTCATTGAACTGATGGGTTATGTTTATCAAAATACTTAATGTTTAATGTAATATTTTTTTGTGTTTAGCCTTCGTGTTGTGTTTTATTGGAATTTTTCAATGTTCTATTGTAGAAGTAACTTACGACCGTTACCACCACTACCGCATTCATTATCATTAAAAGTTTGTCAGATTATTTATAGGGGATGCGTTTTTAACTGATCAGAAGGATAGGTTTTAATTCCCCATAAAAATCTACCAAGGATTAACAAAAATCAGAATAATTTGTTTAGTCATCTAATGAAATAGATTTGACAAATGATGTTTTATGTCATATGTTCCCTTAACGCTACTTGTTAATGAATTTTACAAACATTTTTCTAACCAAGTAAATCATGAGGCGATGGTCGGATTATTTAATTTCCTAGAGGTTTTTAAAACTAAATTTTTGTTTGAAAATTTTGAGATCACTCATTAATACTTAATTTTCAAAATGGCGCGGATGCAGTAGAGCCAAAACACAGCATAAGTATTCGATATAGGTAAGATTTAAAAAATAATAATTATAGTAGGAAACAAAAGCTGGTTGCCAGTTGGCCTTTCAAAGTTGGCCATTCAAGTGGCCAAAAGGTTGCTATTGATTGTCCGAATGACCAGTTAGCTATTCGAAATGACAATGACCAACGGCCAGTCAAGTTTTTGTTCCCTATTACAATGAATATTTGATCCACTTGTCATGATACGAACAAAGCAACCCTAAAATATTACCAGTGTCTTACGACAGCTTTCTAGCTAAATACAGAGTGAAACATGACACATAACCCAAATTGCAGTTGGCAATTTACTATTTAAACAAGGGAATTACTGTAGGCGACTTCTTATTTAAAAACGTGAATTACAGTTGGCAATTTACTATTTAAACAAGGGAATTACTGTAGGCGACTTCTTATTTAAAAACGTGAATTACAGTTGGCAATTTACTATTTAAACAAGGGAATTACTGTAGGCGACTTCTTATTTAAATACGTAAATTACAGTTGGCAATTTACTATTTAAACAAGGGAATTACTGTAGGCGACTTCTTATTTAAAAACGTGAATTACAGTTGGCAGTTTACTATTGTAGTAGATGGATTGCAGTTAGTGAATTCCTATTTAAATAGTTGGGTTACAGTTGGCAGTTTACTATTGTAGTAGATGGATTGCAGTTAGTGAATTCCTATTTAAATAGTTGGGTTACAGTTGGTATTTTAATAAAATTAGAAGATGGATTACAATTGGTGAATTCCTATTCTAACAGAAGAATTAAAGTTGGGGATTTCCTACAATAACAGATGGATGAAAATTGACAATTTCTTTTTTAAAATATGAATTGCAGTTGATGATGTTTTATTGTAAAAGACAGATTGTGGTGATTAACTGTGCAGCGAATAATTACAGTAAGTGGTTTCGGGACTAAAAATGTTTGTTGATTCAGTTTTTCAACACTCTGAGTTGAAAAGCGAAAATATATTGAATATTCAATCTCTGTGAGAAGATTGATTTATATATTTCATTAGAAAGTTTGTTTGTTTGTAATTAAGCACAAAGCTACACAATGGGCTATCTGTGCTCTGCCCACCACGGGTATCGAAACTCGGATTCTAACGTTGTAAGTCCGCAGACATACCGCTGTGCCACTGGGGGGCTCATTAGAAAGTACTTTACACCTTCTAACAGGAAGTATTTTACACATTCTAACAGGAAATATTCTACACTCTCTAACAGGAAATATTCTACACTCTCTAACAGGAAATATTTTACACATTCTAACAGGAAGTATTTTACACATTCTAACAGGAGGTATTTTACACTCCCTAACAGGAAGTACTCTACAATATTTTGCAAACGTTATGGCTACGTAAACTTTATTGAATATTTATATGATGAAAATATATTTGTAAAATATGTTTTTTATTATGACAAAAGTTCAGTTTTATGAATCCAACAAATGACATCAATTTGATATCAGTTCAGACATATGTTTGAACAAAACCGCAAAAGAAGAAATACTTGTGTTAATCTTTGAGAATACATAAAGTTGCGTACTTATGAATAAACACGAGTACTTCTATTCTACGCATACAAAGTAATGTTCTTTCAGGAAAAAAAAGGGTTATACGTTTGAAAAGAACAAAATATTAGCGCGTGCTGTGATACCGAAGCTCTCCTTGATACGCTATCGCGGACGTTACAGAAAACTTTCATGATTCTTCCCATCTCGATTATCCCTAAAAGAACCTGTGAATCCTTGATCATGCTTCCTGGCTCAGGATTAGTCAGTTTTGGCGAAGATAACAACTAGAAAGATAAAAAATCCCTTAAGCCTCTCTTTCGCGATGAAATCATAAAGAGTGACTCGTTTTCAAACGACTCGAGTTGCTAAATGTTGACTCAAAGGAGAAAGCTACCTTAAAATCTGCTGGTCGTTAAATAAGACGAATGTGAAACTTTTAAGTTTCATAAAATATATATCAAAGCATCTAAAGATTTGATATTTAATCATATACACACACACACACATTCCTGGTCGTTAAGCTCTGGTGCACACATGCTACCGTTAAGGTTGAAAAAATCCAATAACATTGAAAAGTTTTGCATGTAAGTAGGAAATTCTGTCACGCTTGAACAAATTTGAAGAGCATGTAATAACCCTTAAATATTTGTTTTCGTTCCCACATTATATGTTTAGTTTCTTTGTTTCAGATTTCCTAGCAAGCTACCTAGGGTATATCTGCGCTGGGCGCCCATAAATTTGAACAGAGGAAAGGCAGTTGGTCGACAGCACCCATCACTAACTCTTGTGCTACTCTAATCCATTATTGGGATTTGACTGTCACATTTGCAACACACTCATGGCCCCAATATGTGAAGGAAGTTTTTTATGCCTTAAAGGGGAGCAAATCATCAACCCTCAGGTCTACAGCCTGGGATGAGAAAGAAAGAGACATTGTTTGGATTTCGACCGAAGATCTTATCATTACTACAATTTGAGGTTTTTATTCTTAAGACTGAAGAACAAATATTACATATTGGTGTTTTTAAGTTAGCCTTTATTTGATATGAAATAAAACATTTCAAAATACTTCAGTAGAACAACAACAACAACAAAATTTGCTCAGTTCTTGGCTGTTGCGTTATCATCGCGTTTCTGCACGTTTGGTTTCTGTAAGTTTCTTATAAAATAATTATATTACCGTGACTGAAGGTGGCCTTTACTTTTAGTAAAGTAAATTAATTTTGTTTGCCACTAAATGTATAGTCCTTTAGTCATCACTAATAACCTAAAATCTTTTGAGTGTTTAGATAACATATGACGTATAATCAAAATTAATCGTCCATTGTTATTCATCGGACTGACATATTATCTTTTTTCTTTCTTTTCAGCACTGAAACGTAAATAAACTTCAGTGAAGAAAGTATGTAACAGACTATATATGTATAAGCCAAACAAACAAACTGCTTACATTCCATCACTAAATGAGGTTCACTTTGTTTGTTTTATTCGTTCTTCCAAGCAGCACTGATGTGCCGTGAATTCGGCGAAACTAGTCTGTTGCTACTCCCGAGAAGCGAAGCAAAGAATAAATTAGCCCCCCTAAATATTTTTTTTCTTCGGTGAAATTAATTTTTTTTGGTGATAAGGAATTAATAAATTAAGAAGTTTATGTTGCAAAAATAAACTGTACTTGTAATGAGAAAATAGAAGCCTGTAAATAGGTTATCTAACTAGAAAAAGGTTTAGTTTATCTGTAGGAAGTGCGGATTTCGAGGTACATTCCAATAGAATAACCTCCCCAGAAATGTATCTTTCTTTGATATCTCAAACATTCTTTTTTTTTAAATCAAAACAAATATTAACACACGTGTTCACATTTGATTGTAACAGTCTGTAACAAATTAATCAACACAAGTGTTCACATTTGCTTGTAACAGTCTGTAACAAATTAATCAACACACGTGTTCACATTTGCTTGTAACAGTCTGTAACAAATTAATCAACACAAGTGTTCACATTTGCTTGTAACAGTCTGTAACAAATTAATCGCACTTTTATTTTGTAAGCGTTGTCACTGTACTCTTTATTTATTTTTAACGTTCTAATTATAATCAATTTAACAAATGTACTGAACTTATTTGTGAAAATGTTTTAAAACATCCCCATTTTTACTGTAATTATCCGATAAAAATAATGTAAGTATTTCTAATAAGTTGTTTTTGATTATATCTTTTGCTTTTACTGTAACCAGCCATTATACTGTTTTACTGTGACTAGCCGTTTATTGTAATTATAGCCGTATACCGCTTTTATTATAATTAGTGGTCCTGCCGTGAATATCTAATACATAGTTAAAATACAACGTTTCACAAGCACACAATTAAAAGATGTTTACTAAAGCCGTCAATGGTTTCCACTTAAAAAACTCGACATATTTCGGTGCCTTCTACATCATTTTCAGAAGTTATCTACATGACATTTGTTTTCAATGTTCATACTTTTTGCAAGTAGTGGTGTTACAACTCTGTGTGATTTACGTAACTCACTGGCATAATTTTACCATATGTCACAGCAGATATAAATGGAATGACTTGCTTGTCCTTTATTTCAGTTTAATACGTCTGTTTTTTTTACTTTTTAAATATTATTTCCAACTATTCTCGAGTGTCTAAGACTGTAATACTGTGAGGTTGAACTAAAAGTGTAGTTTTTTTCCCATAAAATTGTGTGTTGTGTTCTTTGTACATGTTCTGACATAGCTGAATTTTTAGTTTTATTATTTCTTACATATTCTTTATGTTCCTGCAATCTGTACTTTAAATTTATTTTAATCTTAACAATATAAATACTACCACATTCACATTATAGTTTATAAATCTCATTTTTATCTTTTAACTATATTTTATCTTTGGTATTTCCCAACATTTGTTTAATCTTATTCAAAGGTTTAACAATGGGATAGAAATATTTACTATTTCTTAAAAACATTAAATAATTGACTTGTCAATCATGGATATAAGATAAATTCATAGTTTCTTTTTTTTAAGTTTTTTAACATAAAATTTTCAACTAAAATTGAAACATTATTAAATTAGATAAAATATTAAATATTCTATCCACAAGATTCACTTTAAATCATCTTTCAACTGCTACATATTTTCAATGCCCTTAAACACAAATATAAAGTACAGAAACTTTGGTTTTTGTTCGTATGACACGATTCTTGGTGTGTGTGCATGACAACAGCAAAATGTTTTCTGTTAAGTAATGCTTCTGATTTATCATCTATATATTTTTTGACAAGTTTGTTTAGAAAACGTAAACAATTATTTTATTCCGTTTCATATGTAACTTGAACTAATAGTTCTATACCACATAAGAAACCAGAAAATTATTTTAATTTATGTTGCAATGCTGCTACACCTAGAAAATATTATCTACATACCTTATCCAAACTTATAGCTTTACATAACGTCCAAGGAAGGGGTATTTTTTAAAACAATGTTTCGGTTGCTCATTTGTTCTGTCTATAGAAAAGTCGCGAGAAGGATTGTGTGGGATGATAGGGTCTGGGATTAGATCCTGTACCAGCCTTGATAAAGAAAAAAAAATAGGAATCGAATTCCAATTTCTAAAACCACACATAATCCTTCTCAGGACACTTCTATAAACAGAAACAGATTAACAGTCGAAATGTAGAATATAATGTAATTATTATCTATAATAATGAAAACAATTAACAACTGATTAATAATCAAACTTAGGTGATCGTATAAGTTACTTACTACGATAAACGTGACTTTTTCTGATGGACACACCAAATGTATAGCAGAACATTCAGCACATTATATATAGCACATGTAATGCTATAACTGTGTAAGTTTATAGGTGAAGCTAATTCACGTGTATATGCTTTGGCGTGTCGCGATACACGTGGGTCAAGGCCTTATGGGTAACATTTTTAACACTTGTGTATTTGCTTGACAATGAATTCTTTTCCATTCCCCATTGCAATGCCTACACACGCGTGTACTTATGGTTGGGAGTGTATGTCACGGCCTTTTTCGATGAAAGGTATTTATATATCAAGATTCGGAAATGATGTAGAGCCAAAAAAAGCTTTTATATTGTTCATGGAAGCGAAAAAACGGGCACAGCAAAACTCATAGGGCAACATCTGGTTACGAAATCACACCTCAAGCCAATCCCGAACAATGCCCTCATCTGTGAAAAGAAAGCTATGACGAAGAGAGAAACATCTCACTCACAAAGCCAATGGTACCATTAGCAGAATGATATGTAAGAATTTCAAGACGATGAAGACTCACAAGGCAAGAGTTTCCAAACTTAAAACCTCATCTCGAAACCAATGGCTGTTTTTACAAGGGAGGTGAACTAAGTAAGTGGAATGACAAGATTAACAAACAACATAAAAACATAAAATTCACAATAAGACAATGAGGAAAACGGTTGTATAAACTTCCTAAATTTGAACATAAAGAAAAAAGAAAAAATTAGGAACTTGTGTATACTGTTTTTCTGCTCACTCACAATAGAAAAAGTAAAAATAAGAACATTAAAAGATGTATAATAACAGCACTAAAACTATGCATCCTTTAAAATTGAAAAACTGAATTCAGAACATAAAAGAATGTTTTGAAACAAAAAATGAGTACCCTGTAAGCATAATTGATGACACAATAAAAAAACAACAGATTGAGAAAAAAAATGAACACATATAAGAACAGCAAGAGAACTGACCAAAACATCCAAGAAGAGCAAGAGAACTGACCAAAACATCCAAGAAGAGCAAGAGAACTGACCAAAACATCCAAGAAGAGCAAGAGAACTGACCAAAACATCCAAGAAGAGCAAGAGAACTGACCAAAACATTCAAGAAGAGCAAGAGAACTGACCAAAACATCCAAGAAGAGCAAGAGAAGAAATGTATTTATGAATCAATACCATTTGCAGGTGTTATTAGCGAAAAAATAATTACATTATAATACAAATGAAGAAAAAAAAACACAAATTAAACATAAAAACTAAAATAATAACTTAACCAAAAACTGCCTCATTCAAATAATGGATAATATACCTGCTACAATGATTGTCTCATTGAAATAGGTGATTATGCGATATTTTCAGGACAATAATTTTAAATAGTATGCTTAAATATGGAAACTAAAACTTTATTCATTATTTAAAATCAAAATCTATTGTGTATTTTCTTGTCCTTTATCGTAAAATACAATATTTTGTCAAGAACGTAATTATAAAGATAAATACAAGCTACTGAAAGAGTATGATTGTCGTAAGTTTGCGTGTTAAATAAGCATCCTTTTAAAGACAATAAATGATTTATATATAAAAGGTCAAATGTAAAAAAGTATGAGTAACTATAGAACTAATGAATTAGTGAAATGTTTTATACATAAACTAGCTGTAGAATATAATTAAATCTAGCCATTTGTTACATGTTGAGACATGTATGATGATCTCATCATGACTGTGGTTCTATTTTATGGAACTATGACGTCATGTCCATCTGCCATGGCGGCTTAGCAACGCTTCCCTATGAAACGTCCGTGGTTCCACTTCGCGGAACTATGACGCCATCATATTTGGTAACATCATCTTCTCCCTCCAATGCTTGAAGCCGACACACGTGTTGCGCCTTCTGGTGGCGTGCGTGGCAAGTGCTCCGATAACTACTAAGAACAATCAATTTTTGTTAAAAGTTGAAGGAACTCGCTTGTGTGGCTCATATTTAACGTTAACGCTTAGCCTAGCTAGTTAAGCTTAATTCTAGAATACCCAAAACATATATATATATATAATTATTTTTTTTCACAACAGACATTTACCGAGTTCATGACTTGGTAGTTGCTTGCTTATGACAGGTGCTACGAACCCCCTCTTTTATTTCACAATTAAAAATGCATTACTTCGTCTTTTTTCTTAGGGATGTTTTCTTCTATGAATGCACGTCTTATTGAATTCAATATTCTAAGCAAAGTTACAGAGATATGTTTTGAACGCTTCAAATATATGAGCAATTTGTAAAATGAGTCTTGTTATTGTTGTTAAATATATAGCACATGTAAACGTACTAGGACTTAACAATATACATACACACACTTATATATTTATATAGCCTCATGCTTCATGTCATATATTGATGTGCTTTGATGTTGTACTATCATCTTCTTAAACTTTTTGATGACAAATCTGGCTTGTGTGATAAACTCTCTCAGAAGTGTGTGATAAACTCTCTGATAACAAATGTGATAACATATTTAGTAGCAAGTGAGTCACATGCTCTCATGGCTTATGCGATAGAATCTCTGATTATCAGTATAACAAACTTCCTGATGAAATGTGTACCAAACTCTGACGTGTGTTCTCGAGAAACTCTATGAAATGTATCAAGTTCCTGGTAATATGTGTGTTAAATACTCTGATAAAAGGTCTGAAAAATTCTGTGATAACTTATAAAACAAAATCTAATAACGTGTATTTGAATCTCTTATTAGATGTGCGACAGTCTTTATGACGACATGAATGACAAACTATATGATAATGTGTAACAAATGTTTCGATAGCATATGTGACAAACTTTTTCTTGATACGTTTGACAGACTAGCTGATCAAATGTGTCACAAGTTCTCTAGTAGCACGTGTAACAGACTTTGATAACATGTGCAACAAACTCTGTGATAACATATACGATAAATGTATTAATGACATGTGTAACAGATTCTCCTATAAAATGTGGGATTAGTTCTCTGAGAATATGACAAACTTTCTTATTACATGTGTTTTGCAATCATTTTAATAATAAATGTAACACATTCTCTAATGGTCTGTGTGACAAATTATCTTGTAATAAAATGTTTCATGCTCTCTTGAGGTTTTATGTGACAAAAACTGTTGACAGAAGAGGTTAGTTTTCTGATAACGTTGTAGCTAACTCTTTGATAACATGTGTGGCAAACGGCCTGTGGCATGCATGCAGATTCAAGGTATATTAATGTTACTTTGCCAAGACTTGTAGACGTTAAGAGTACAATGCTAGAATTCAAAAACTAATATGCCAACCAAAACCAACAACAACAATGAAAAATGTTTAGTGGTAAAGTGGAAAATAAAATAAAAAGTATAAGAATTATCAGTATTTCGGATATTTACGTAAAGCTATATAAAGGTCTATCAGTGCTAGACATCCTTGATTTTGAACTGATAGACTAAAATGAAGGCAGTTAATCAATAGCACTCACCGTCAACTCTTGGAGTACTCTAACGGAATAGGATTTAATCGTCACTTTTATAAGGAACACATAGCCTCAAAATGCGGAGCGCGATTTTTTTCTTTGCTGTAACGAGACGTTAGTCGTGGATCCTCGGGGCCAAAGCCCTGCACGCTAGCCACTAGGCCACATCTGGTCCAGTCTCAGAAATACAACATGCAAAAACTATTGCGACTCTAAATGACGTAATGGTTATTCATTTGTTGTTTTTTTTTTACGTGGGAGAATGTGAGTCTGGTTTTCTTTGTAACAAAGACATTATATATTGATCATTTCTCTCGTTTCTCCAATGATAATGCCTTGCATGCCTTATTTATATAGAGCTTGCTAATATTTACTATACTGATTAAGGATATCAATAACATTAAAAAATATTGTAAATATATTTCCCTTATCTTAACTACGCACGTGCAGGAACTTTTTTTTTCTAGGTAAAATTCTACGAGAGGAAAGAATGCGTTACAAATATACAAGTCGTTTTGACATAATAAGATACTTTGTTGCTGTTTTCTGTCACGGAGAGTCATAACAAAGATAACAGCACCTTTCAAATGGATACAATGATGATAAGAAATACCTCCTAGTTTACCAATATAAGCACTCCAAAAAAAAAAGTGCTGTAGGAATAAAGATCTCTGTCAAATGTGGTATAAATGCTGTTATTTTCGCTTCCTTTAAGTGCTACGTAACGTTATTAAGTTCCGGATATGAGACGCTCAGCGTGCCGGAAGTTCTAACAATCAAATTCTTCACGAATAACGTTTCGATGCTTTGAAACGTCAGAAGGTTGTACAGCTTTACCAAAGTGCGAATTAAATGTGAAAACGTCGAATGTTTAAATCTGTAAAATGCGGCAAAAGGTTAGATGAGCGCATTACTGAGTAACAAATTTAGAACTTCAAACAAACAATATTATATCATTCAGAAATAAAAATTGTTTGTGTCGAAACCACCTGAGAAAAGCAACAGAGCTGACTAAGAAAATGTTATTAATTTTATTGTAGTTTTACTATTAAATATGTTTTGTATACTTCTGAGACTTTCGACGACTTATTCTAGCATCAATATGGTCATAATTTTTGTCTTTATGCAAGTGTGATCCAAATGATGCCTCGCTGGTTATATCCTTCTCATGATTTAGTTTATCCGGACTGCGCATTAATAATTAATCACGTGTTGATTTTATGCATTAGAAAAGTAGTAAAGGTTCCTGCGCTACGTGCGTCATGTATTTTGTTAGCTTCACGGGGATGACTTGTTTTGTTTTGAAATTCGCGCAAAGCTACACGAGAACTATCCGCGGTAGCCGACCCTAATTTAGCAGTGAAAGACTAAAGGGAAGGAAGCTATTCATCACCACCCACCGCCAACCCTTGGGCTACTCTTTTACCAATGAATAGTGGGATTAACCGTCACACTATAACGCT
Source organism: Limulus polyphemus (assembly GCF_000517525.1). Classification (NCBI taxonomy): domain Eukaryota; kingdom Metazoa; phylum Arthropoda; class Merostomata; order Xiphosura; family Limulidae; genus Limulus; species Limulus polyphemus. Next base: position 138,779 of record NW_013668250.1, read on the forward strand.
CCCACGAATGAAAGGACGAGTATTTGATGGGACGGGGATTCGAACCCGCGACCCTCAGATTGCGACACGGGGATGGCAGGACGACGTTCGTGAGCGTTATTTTCCATGCAAGTCTATTCACATCCTACTGGGCGTATTTTTCATATTACTGTAACTATTTTTAATATGTCATCTAACCTGTAGTTCTAGATGTTCTGAAGATCATACTCAAGAACTGGGAGGTTCATGGCGATCAGAGATCTGGAAGTAGGCAATAAGCTAGTAGCAAGAGGTAAAATTGAAATGTCTGTACAACTCGTAAAAAAAAGGAAATGTATAAAGTAAGGGGTCTGAGATTTCTTTGGGGCACACCCAAGAAACCATGACGATCAGAGGTCGGGAAGTAGGCAATAAGCTAATAACAAGAGGTCAAATTGAAATGTCTGTACAACTCGTAAAAACAAGGAAATGTATAAAGTAAGGGGTCTGAGATTTCTTTGGGGCACACCCAAGAAACCATGAACGTTTCATGACGATCAGAGGTCGGGAAGTTGGAAAATGTTCGTCACAAACAGACAGACAGAGGCAAGTCACTTTACAATATGGATTTCACTCATAAATAAATGTTAATAGAAAGTCTCATACCAGGAAGTCCTATATGTAAAAAGCTGTAAGCAGAGCGTGGTCCAGTTTTTAAGGTGTAAGAAATGTAAGTGTGAAGATTCATGGTTCGCATTCATTTGGAGTTCAAACTCGCTTCGCTCTTTGGGACAGTGAGTGCGTTCTAAGAATGACAGTCACACCCAAATATTCTGTCAAGTAAAAGTAGTCCAAGATTTGCAGTGGATTCTATTCACCAGTTTGCTTCTCTATAATTTAGCAGCTGAAAATTAGAGGCTGCTTTTCGGATGGTTCTTCATGTAACTTTCACGAAAATTCTGAGCCAGACAGACAAGGAAGATATGACCTTTCAACGTTTCGGTGCTCTATAGTTCGGTTCTACATAGATAACAAGGTTGGATCACTCTGCCATATATATACTAAAAAATTTTCTTGCATAAGGTTTTTACGTTTTTTGAAGGAATAATAAATCATATCAACTTTAACGAATATTTATAGCATATATATATATATACCACGAGGGATTTTATTTGAATAGCTGCGCTTAGTTCAATATCTTAGTAGCAACATCGGTTGGCGGAATTATAAAAAAAATCTTCTTGTTATATTTTACCTCGTTGTTCGGTGAAACGTTTAGCCACATCGCTTGTAAAAATCCAGGGTAATTTTAAACTCGAAAATGAGAATTTGATTGTGTGAGTTGGCAAATTGAACGGGCCGAGCGTGGTTTAGTGATTATTTTGTCAAGCTGCAGATACATTAAGGTTCGAATCGCATTTTGCCGCTTAGCATGCTATGAACTTACAGTTGTGACTATGTTATAATTGTTACATTCAATAGCGTTATTCGAGTAAGAGCAGGTTCTGAATGATTGCCCTCACTTTGATCAGCAGCATGGCTATGTCTATAACCTAAAAGGCTCTGATCTGACTGTTCTAATGGTCCATGTGTCAATGAAAACACCATTATCAACGTATTTAAGAAAATCTAGCTCAAACTAAAGAGTTAAGATTACTCTGGCAGCTGAGTAAGCTAGTTTTCTGAACGTTACAAACGTCAGTTTCAAATCTTGCTATGATATTTTAATAACTAAATACAATATGCACTCTAAATTGGAAACTGTTGTCTATGCGTTTGCCAACTTAGTTTCTGTCTTATAATAAAGAATATCATGCACGTCTTTCCGACCTTTCATAATTGTTAAAATAAAAATAAAGCCAAATGTTAAGTCTTCAAGCTCACGAGGTTGTGTTGAAAAGTCATAAATCAAGTGACTTTCCAATAGACAACAGTTTTCTTCTGAGCTATTGTTTTGCAAATCTGAACAAAACCAATTGATCAAAAACTAGTTTTCTAAGGAATAGAATAACTTTCCCCTATAAGGGTAGGATATTTTTAATATATATATATATGTATATTTATTATGGTATCGAATAAGACAGCAAAAAGTGAATTATTTTTGTATGCATAGAGGATTCCCCATTGATTCGGTTTCCAGTCAACATTCAAAATATTCAACTTTATTTTTGCACAGTAAAATTTTCTTCTTGTATTATAAGACGCAAAATTAGTATAAAAATGGCTCTTAGGAAACATCTCTTTACATAAGCTTTGAGATACACGCTATCTTATAAAAACCGAATGCCATCATAAGCATCATTACAGATTTATATAAAAGACAAAAAGTGAGCTGTTATCTGTTTTACTAATTTAACCTAATAGCAAACATTTGTAAACGACTGAGAGTTTTGCTTCTCTTACGTAAAATACTGTTATCTAGGCATATTAAAAACTGAACATGACTGGTATTTCGATTAAAGAATATGAGCGTAAAGATCCCCACAAAGGAGAAGGCTCTAGAGGATTTGATTAGTAAAAGCTAATGAAACTAGCTCAAGCGAAATGAAGTCATCAAACGATGTTCAAATAGAACAAACCTATAATTTGTTGCTTCTAAAAAAAAAGCACGAAAATATGACTAACACTGAAATAAGTAAATTTAATTAAACGAGAAGAATAACTTCACTTATTTAAAACCACAAATGTAACTGCTATAAAAAGTTGACTTTCTTTACTCTTAGATGCTAGAAAACAAAGATAAGGATAACGAGAGAACAGTTTTAGTTTGGCTCTCTGTTCTTGTTATTGGTGTTTAGGTCTTATAGACCTGGGAGGGTCAGGTACATTTGACCTCTTTCTCCCCCCCCCCCCTGTTAGATGTTATCAGCTTCTGTCGAATACGAATATAAATACTACATGAGGGTCAAAATATCTCGCACTTACTCGGATCCTCTTTCTGGACAATGTCCATGTAGGTATTTGTATTTATTTTCTCTTAGTTCGTTATTGCAAAGTCCTGAACTTGGAGCACAATTCATATGTACTTTTCACATTCGTTAATCTTACACTAATAGAGCATTTACGCATATATACCCTTTTTAATGCTGTCTTATCAGATTAAAACTAACGTGAATTTCGAAGTCTAGTATTTGGTGGTCTGATTAAATGTTTATTTCTAATATAAACATTTACTGGTGAGAGGTGCTTAGGCCAAATCTAGGCTTCTCTCACAATGTTCTGACGATGTTGCAGTCTGGAAAAGTGCACCTACACCCTCGATAGCAGCAACAAACTTATAGCCACAATTGAATAACATAGTAGAATATTGCCAAAAATACCGTATCAAAAGTAATGTCCCCAAGTATCAACAGGTAGTCTTCACGAAACTAACAAAATTTAAAAAGGACGCACCGAAATTATATATGAACGGAACACTTCTCCAGATCACAACATCAGCCAAATTCCTAGGACTAACCTACGATTCCAAAATGACGTGGGTTAAACACATAAACAGTATTTTAACAAACGTTTGGGAGAACACAATTTATGTAAGGAGTCTTTTAGTTTGGCTTGTCAGTTCGAGGTTCATCTAAAACTTCTTAGGCTTAACCATTCCTGATATAAAAGACTATCTTATCCAGGTATCGACCAATCACAACCAGGCACACCAAGTTTGCGTCATTTTCACCTGTCTACGGAATCGGTGGGACAGTAACTTATCATGGCCAGATTGAATGTTACCGACAATGACAAGCATCTGTGAAGATAGAAACTACCTACATTAGCGTTTGTCATAGAGGTGTCAGACCCTTAGGTCATATTTATAGAAGATCAGTTTCATATGAATAGAATATCGTGGTGCGACTGGTGGTCCGCAGCATCCAACTACGTAGCCGAGTTTATACGGCCCAAGCATTCATAATCCAACAAAGTTATAAAAGTCAAATTCCCGCATTAAAACATTTTTACTCACAAATAAATTTTGATAGGAAAGTCTCATTCCAGTAAGTCATAATGTAACAAATTATGACCTTCCGTCCTTTACAGTTCGTCCCTCAATGGGCAAAAGGCTTGACTGCCCTGATTTACATAAATAAGTAATTGGCAAGTTTCTGTGTTGAAAAACAAGTGAAAAAAATAAATAATTGGTAATAAATCAATTTTTTATTGTTATAAACCTCAGCTTACAACTTAGATGCAAGATCTTATTTTGAAGAAACTGAAACCAGTACAGTCTATTCGTTATTAAATGACACCATCCTGCTAGAAGGAACTTTGAAAATTCAATTCGGTATTGGAAATAGACTACGTTACCCCACTGCCCAAACAACCCGTTCTTAATACTGCCAGTCTAAAGATGTCACTGTCGGCAGTATTCTCAGAGATACAGATCAAGAGGACCTGAAAATGTTAAAACTCACTTTTTCCATAAATATTATCTTACATATAACAAAATGTTAGAAAGAAAAGTAAGCTATTGCATCACGTCTGGTCTCATTAGTTTGAGCTTCTTTAACAGTAGTATGTTTCGAAAGACCATTCAAAAAACCGCTTGCGATTTATTGCAAAAGTACCATAGAAGAAATCTTAGTGAAAATGATAATAAAAATCAAAAACATTTTGAATGATGTTCGCTAATCTAGTCTCTTAGTTATATGAACATTCAACTTTAAGTTATATAACGTCAAAATCTTCCTTTGAGAATAAATTCAGGTTATGCAAAACATGAGTTTACTGAGCTCTTTGGTAACTTTTCAAAAGTATTAGTAATTTTAGAGTACCAAATAGAGGAACTAGAATAACAAGATATCGATTAGATGTTGAAGATGTAATAATCTGTTAAGTTTCAACTATTACCTAAAACATTCAAAATGATTGTGGACAGTTTAAAGTGCTTAAACAATGTAATGAAATCTGTTTGCCCGTCTGTCTGTTTTATTTATTCTGGCGGAACGTCCTTTTGTCTGTTCATTCGTTCGTCCGTCTATCTACATGTCTGTCCGTCCATACCTTTATCAATCTATCCGTTTGTCCATTTGTCCGCTTATTTGTCTACCAACTTTTCAATTTGTTCGTATATCCGTCAGTCAGTCAGTCCGCCTGTAAATTATCTATCTATATGTCATGAATTATGTATAGTAATTTAATGTAAGTCAAACTTTCAACATCGTGTATTTAATTATGCATATCTATAGAAATGGATCACGTCGAATGCATTACTTCATAATTTATAAGCATATAAACATACATATGTAAATGAAAATAATCAACCACCTACATTTGCATAAATAATATTTAGGCGAGTATTTTGCATTACGTAAACATCTATAACTAAAAACAAAACAAAACCTAATTTATTTACAAAAGGTAATTGAGTCAACAACAACAACAAATATATATCATTTGTTAACGAAGTGCAAAAGGTATAATTTTCATAGGAAGATATCTTCATTAATAACTCCCAAACGCGTTATAGATAATTGAAGTGACAAATACGCAAAAGACAACTAGCAAGGAAGATCAAAGATCTTTTAATTTCTTATTTTACATATATAAATAGCATTTCAGATAATTGTTTTGTCTCTCATCGTCCAGCCTAGCTGACGAGTTCTGGTATTGGACGAGCAATTAAGTATTTAAGTCTTTTAAGTCTTTTTTATTTAAGTCTTTAATATACAGGCAAAAACTTATGAGAGATAAAAGATAGGCCTGAAATGCTATTTTTAAACACTCCTGATTTGAAATTCGAAAAGGAAAAATGAAGAAGAATGTGAAAAAAAACAAAAAACATATGCAATTTACATGGTTTTATTAGAAATGTTAAACTTTAATATTTATTATAAAAGATTTTAGAGATTTTCATTACTTCTCATGTTTTTTTCCCCATTTAATATCAATTTATCAGCTCGTAAGTTAACACTATTCTAAAAAGAAAGTACTATTAATACAAAGTTATATATCTTTTAATTTAGGAATAACTTGTTCTTTTAACAAAACATAGGGATCCAAACTATTAATGAAAGGTAAATTAAAGATAAGCTTTGTTAGATGTTCAACTAAAAGCTACACAATGAGCTATCTACGTTGTTCTCACCGCGGGTATCGAACTCCGATTTTTAGCGCTATAAGTCTTTAAGACTACTGTCGAACCACCGGGGGGGGGGGGCAGAAATGGGAAACTTGAATTCTTATCTTTTCTCAAAAATGGCTAATTATACCCTTCTTTACAGAAAATTATTATCCAAGTCTAAATAATGTGCACAATAATCAGTGTTAGTAATTTGTTCTAATCAAAAGTGCTTTATGATACACTTTAGAAGAATAAAATTTAAATTGTTGATAGAAATTAACTTATAAATATAAGATATAAGAACTTTAGCTGTATCAGAAAATTATATTCTCATAGAAGTAAAGATACAAATTAATCACAATCTAAGATAAGTTGGCTCTCTTAGGAATAACAGTTAGTTGTTTAAATGTTTGTTCATTTAAGACTATGTAGATATTAATAATATAAATCTTGAAGATAGCTTTTATATGCGGAAACATCTGTTAGCTGAGTTCGTGCACAGATCTTAAAATATAACGTTGATAAACGGAAACATCGGCACATGTAGGTATGTAGATCTTGAAAGTGGAGTTGTTCAAACTTCACAATAGCGTTGATAACTGGACCAATTGTTGGTTGGGATGTTGCAAAGGAAATATCTGCTGAAGCTTTTCGCCAGACACTAATCATAGTAGAACCGTCTGGAAAATGATCTATTTTCAAGTTTTGAACAATTCGACTTTCAAGATCTACATATCTACATCTGCCGATGTTTCCGTTTATCAATGTTATATTTTAAGATCTGTGCAAGAACTCAGCTAACAGATGTTTCCGAATATAAAAGCTATCCTCAAGTTTTGTACACCATAAAAACTTTCAAATAATATAAATGTTAGATACATTTTTGCACTGATCGTTATTGCAATTGTATTGTGACCTAGAAAGTGATCAGTTAAGGAATTAAAGACTGTTATTAAGTCTTGTAATGTTATGTCAGTATGTAATGTAGTAAAATGTGCTTGAAGTTAAGCACAAAGCTACACAATGGGTTATATGTGCTGTGACTACCTTGGGTATCGAAACTCGATTTCTAGTGTGGCAAGTCCGCAGACATACCCCTGTGCCAATGGGGGGGGGCGTAATAAAATTAAATGTAAGAATAAAAACATCTGATTCAAGAGGATGTAAAGCAGTTAAGCATCATATTTTTAATAATCCAAAAAAACAATTATCAGAATAATTTTCTGAAAATTATTTTATTTTGTTAAATAAATTATCTAGAATTTTATTTAACATAATTATAATACAGACAGGATTAGTTACAGCATTTACTTAATTAGCAATAAATATAAATTATGCAAAGATTCTATTAAATAATTATTAGTACTATCAAATTATCATCAATTTCATCAGGTTTTTGATCTTATTGGTTTGTTATATACGAAACTAACTGTAAGTAGTGATGACGTAACAGGAGATATTTCGTCTTGAACACTTATAAATTATTTAAAGAAAAAATAGATCATCATTAACTTCATGTTTAAATCCATCACAGCATAAAATGGTTCTTTCTTATTCTAAATTTTAATGCTACTACAAAGTGGAAAATGATCCCATTTTAATTAAATCAAAAATAACATCTTTAATATTGATTGATTTTGATAAGGGCGGAGGATGGGTTCTCAATAATTACTGAACAACTCAAGTAGGGTTTTATAGATATTATCATTGTCTAACAATAGTATATGGGTAGAGGTTGCTTGTTTAGTATTACTAATGTAGAAATTAAGAGTATTTCTTTTTTTTTCTTAATAATTCTTTCTACTTTGCCTTCATACATAGAATTCTTTCAATTACATTATTAATGGACTTAGGGTTAACTGGAGATGTAACTATATAGTAAGTAAAAACATAATACCGTGTAATCCATAATAAAGTAACAATACCAAACGTACATGGAAACAAGTTTGAAATTAATTTCATTCACTGATCGTCTTGTATTACATAGCTGTTTATCATTAAACCTGATTCAACTTTTCAAACATAACTTTGGAGTAGGCGGAGCCCAATAGTTAGCATGATCAGACTGTGTATACAAGGGTGCGTGTTTCGCTGCCCTTTGCCGCAAAAATACGCCCTGCACTTTGGTACCATGGGAGCACTATAAGAGTGACTGTCAAATCGCATTATTCTGTCGGTCAGACAAAAGTAGCCCAAGAAATGCGATGGTTGCTGTTGGCTAACTGTCTTTCTTCGATTCTGTTAGTTCATAATTAGATAACATATTCTGTTTTAACCCTCTTTTTACCTTCCACTTTGAAAGCTGAAACTATATGCCAATATAAGAAATTTCTTTATATTTCAACCTACCACAAGGCCGTAAAACTAAAACTACCTGTTCCGTATTGCTTGACACCCGTGGCTCACCAACATCTACTTAGAAACTTATATATCTGTATACCCACCTGTTTTAAATACTTTTTATATTTGCAGTATGAGGTATTAATACATCCTTATGTTCTTATATGCATTATAAACTATCCATAGCTTTTATATTTTATATTTATATAAAGAGGTATTAACACAAGCGCCTCAGTGGCAGGGATCGGAAATAAAAAAAATCGAGAATTATCCGATTTTGGTGAAACGTACATAGTATGTTGCATACGATGAGATATGACGATTAGAATTCAAAGTTTCGAAATCGGACAAAAAATGTCCGAGTTATAACTGGCCACATCATCATCAGAAACCTTTTAGTTAATGAAAATAGTTCTTGTCGTCTGATCGACGGGTCCATCACTTGAGAATTCTTCTTCTTTGCTCGTCGTTGCATCTATATTTCATACCTAAACTCAATATATCTTCAGCAAGTAGCTCCAAGTCCTGGTGACTGTGACTTATATACTGAAAATACGTTCAATCTATGTTCAAAACTTTCATCATGGTATTATTTTTATTTTTTGTTACAAAATACTTGCTTGACTTGTTGCACCTATTGTGTATATTCTCAGTTTCACGCTATAAGAACCAACAGTAATCTCCCATTATCGCAGGATTCCATCGTCCTTGATATCACTCTTCCATTGTAGCAATATCTTGGTGAAAGCACTTATCATGCTCATCGCTCACTGCACCTAGATCATTTAGAGTCTCAATCGGAGTGTAAGGACCCCAGTTTCCAGTAGTTCTCGAGCATATTATCAATCATCACAGCATACTTTTCATTTCTGTTATCTCATAAGATATTTTGACAAACAGTTTGAATAATTTCCAGGCAACAAGTTTTTTCTGATTGAGTACTGTTTCAAAATCATCATCCATCAGCACTTCCCGAATCTGTGACCCAACAAAGATACCTGCTTTCATTTTTTCTTCACTGATTTTTGGAAACTTGTCAGATAGATATCTGAACTCATTATCATCTTTGTTCATTCCTTTTACAGAACTCTTCGTGAATCCCAGTTTAGTATGAAGTGGGAGCAGAAACACATTTTGAGGATTCACTAAAGGTTGATACTCGACATTTTGTTTCTCTGATACGTAATTCTCTCTCATTGACCATTCCTTCAATTTGAAATGACTTTTATCATCTCGGCTGTTTCAGAGACTCAAGAAGTAATAATGTTTGACATACCCACTCTGCAGGCCTAGTGGGAATTCAAAAACTTTTAGATCACCACATATTCTCCACCTATGGCGATCATATCTGATGATCTCGTGTATAATCTGCATGCTTTCATGTTCACAGCATGAGCAACACGAATTGATGGCTTAGTGGTCCCATTGTGCAAAAGTACAGCTTTCAGACTAACTTTAGATGAGTTGATGAAAAGTTTCCATTCTTGAGGATGATGTCCAATTCTTGCATTAGTGTTTCAACATTTGTGCAGGAACACAAAGTATTTTGCATGCTGTAGTGAGAAGCAAGACTTTGATGGTGACTTAGGTAAATTGAAACTCTTGTTCCTGAAGCTAATAAAATCCATTGCTGTAAAGAAGTGCCAAGAAGTTCCCAATGCTGTTTTGATAAAGACAAGTCACGAATCACATCATTTAGCTCTTCTTGCGTGATCATATGAGGCAGTTTATTTTGAGGTGTCACAGGAATAGAATTACTCGGTGAAAAGGATGAAGATGATTCATTGTCTTCTTCACAGTATAAGACTTCTGTTTCACAATTTTATGGTGGATTGGACACATTAAGACCATCCCCATAAGGTACTGGTTTCATTGCAGATGCAATATCTAGATAATTAATGTATTGTTTAGTTTTGCCTGAGTATCCAGAAACATTAGTCATGCAAAAATAACAGTCAGTTAGATTATCTTTAGACTCATATCATATCATGGAAACTGCAAATGCCATACTTTCTCTCTTCTTATTCATCCACTTTGTCAAGTCAGACGTGAAAACTATACAACACACATGTGGAGCCCAGTGTTTTTCTCGGTCACAAAATGTGACATCCATAATAGTGGTAGTTAGCTACCTTTACCTTGTGTGTGTAATATTTTTCCTTCGTGAAACTGAAATATGTTTTCCACAAATGTATCAGAAACTGTTTGGGTGATTTTTGGATTTTCAAATTGTACTTGAACTGGAGGCATCCAACATTTCAAATGATTTTCTAAGAAATATAAAATAATTTATGTTTACAGAAGTTTAAAAGATTAAAAAACAACAACAAAGTTTTGCAGAATTTGGTTATATCGCGGATATGAAGTGAGGAAGAAAATCGGACTTCGTTTTGACTGTGCGTGAAGCGAGGCGAAGTGACCAACTGAGTGAACGAAAGGAGATTGAGAGAGAGGCGTATGACTTCGCCCTTTTATGCTCAGTTGAGGTACTTCTCGAATATTCTAGCAAACTACGCACGTGAGGATTTCGTGATTCCCTGGCGGAGCGGGCGAGCATGGGAATGAAGGAAAAGTGGTGCAATTCGCTTCACTTATATCGAGAACAAATAACATCTATTAAAAAGATATTTGAAATTTTGCACCAATACAATACAGTCAGTGTTTGAAGTTATCAAAAATGTATGCCTTTTATCCATTAAACTGTCCAAGTAAACTTTATTTAATAGTATAAGTTTATTGTACTGAGTTGATTGTATGGTATTTCACATAGTGCTGATAAAATATTGAGATGTTTCAATAACTCAAAATCTAGAGCTGAGTGACAAATTCTGACTATATTTTTGAAATCAACGCAATTAAATTACCCCGAATCACTTGAGTTTTCTCCAGTAGTAAATTTTTTGTTATCCAATGTTACGTGCATGTGCAAGATTCCGAGATGTTCGACTTGCAACCTGTGAAGCTGCTGTGGGTACGATCAAGATGAACATTTTGACAGCCCTTGTTGAGGCAAATACATCTATCTAGCCCAATGATGCTGTAACGGTACTTAAAAATAGGTTTGGTACTGACAAGGACAGTAGCAGTAGCCTTCCACCAGAATCAAAAGATTAAGAATAAGGTCTCCAACCTAAAAAAATAACCATGAAGAAATGTCGCATAATTTGGTTTGAGAAGCAAAAAAAGACAATCAATTTGTGTATGTGACCTTTGCTGGTAAGGAGGTGTGGTCTCTCCGAAACCCCGTGTGTCTTTGACTTCACATAACTCCCGAAACCTTTAAGAAACAATTTCTAGAATTTCTTGTTCCTTGCACTGCCACGCAAAAAACAACAAAACACTACTTCGCCTCTGATTGATGGAGAGACCTGTGTCAATATCTTTTATATTTTTTTCTTTGCATTATGAAGTATTAAATGTTTGTATATATTTTGTTTGATGTGTTTGTTAACTGCTAAACATAAAACTACACAATTGGTTCTCAGACTTACCGAGAGGGGCTTTTTGTTTGCATTACGAGGTAGAAATAATTTTATTTTAACTTTCAAATATGAAAATCCTTCAGAAATGTTACTTGAACTGTATGTTATGAAGTTCATTTCTGTCCAGAAATGTTTAATTTAGCAAACATTACTGTTATTCACACTTTGTTAGCTCATTCATTTGATATCTGCACAGACAGAAACATTTCAATAAAAGCTTTACATCAGTTATCAGATATGTACCGCTTGTACATCCAGAACCTCACGGACAAGATGTTTGTTCGCTAACGAAACACGAGATCTGTCGTTCTAACCTAATAGAGCGTCATTAACTTGGGTAAACATTTAGACCAACATGAGGAAAGTGCTTCATTAACGATGTATCATAGATAAATTGAAGTTGAAAGGAAAGATCTGCTAAGTAAACGAACAAGTCGTTTGTTACGACCTCTGACAGCGACACGTTGGCTGGCTTCGTCCCAACAGCCGTGAGCGGATCGATTTCTCAGACACTACAAGCATGTCGATCAATTGGAGTAATTACGTTCGCAGTCAACATTCGTAGCCAAGCTGCCTTTATACATCAGCTCCTTTTTTTCTTCTTTCTCATCAACACTGTCTTGAGTGTTCGGGAAATACGGTTACAATAGACATCATGACTCCGAGGAAACATCGTATAACTCAGCTTTCTTTTCAAGTAGATGAGGCTGGGTTTGGCGAGATAGTTACTCGGGTATTGCATTATTTTCCTTATCTTTTGACACATTATTAAGATGACCTGCTTTCTTAGTTATACGTGTTGGACACTATATTAGATAAGCCACCACGTCAAAATACGTGGACTCAAACTCTAGCCATCCATGTACGATCTAAATGTGCTGTGATAAAACGCCATATTATTTTCAGATGGTTTTTCCTCACAATGTTCTCACCCAGGGGTGTCATTTACTATGGGGGAAGGAAGTAGTTACCCCAGAATTTGGTTTGCACCTCCAGACTTTGCAAGATATAATCATATGTAAGATGGTCGAAATATGGTACAGAGAATGTTCTATATGCTAACACAGTTTTGCCCCCCCCCTCTGAATTTTTCTGAAATGACGCCACTGACCTTAGCTATATTTAGAATTTAGCATGCCTGGCGTTTCTTATACTCTATTGTGTTGATTCATTTAATGTTTAAGAACTTTTTCTTTTAAATTAATATTTTATAATTTTGTACTTCTAGCATAATTCTTTTTATATAAAATAACCTTATCGTCTCCTCATTCCCACTTTAATTAATTTTTCATTCTCATTAAGCAGTAAAACTGATTAATGAAGTAAAACACCTTTAGTCTGACGTGATGTTTCATCATGTTATGCTTTTCACACAGTTACATATATCTGTTAATATTCTTTTTACACTTCTCTGTACTTTGTTAATGCCATCACACATGTAAGCTGCCACAAACTTTATATTTTTGTTTTGCAGTAAGCTATATTCATTACGTCACATACACAAAATGTTACATTGATTGTTTAGGATTTTTTAGTGTGGATATAAAGCTTAATTAAAAACGTCAAATTTACTCACACAAAGCAAGCCATTTTCTTATCACGACATAGTTCTCTCTATAAGTCTATCAGTTTTACATCGATTGAAAGTTCAGTTCATTATTTTGCTACAAGCTGTTTCTGTCGTAGCTTTTCTTTTATCTCTCTTCTCTATACGGTTTCGGGTTCTTTAATGAGTTGTGCATTTGGGTTGGTTTTAAATGTGACCAGGAAAACTCCAAATGGATCAGGGAGGAACCACTCCCTGTTCATTATCTGGTAGATGGGAACACATACTCCCTATTGATTGCACAATACTTATGTGAACTTACAGAGAGAATGAGAGCGTTATATTAAAACGATTTTGTAGACTCACTACGTCGTTATAGTCCAAGTGGCCACGTCCGATTATGCTCTATCTGACGACCGTTCACCTTCACAATAAATGGACCTACAGAGTAGCTTTCTTTGCAAAAAAGCTCCGCTGTAAGTTTGTCATGTCCGAAGCACGCCACTCATCCATCAAGGCTTTCCATAATGTGATTAGTGTATGAGAGTGGCAGCTTTCAACTGCTCTCTTCAAAAGTCAAATTGCAAAGAGATTCGACTACTTAACTGGAATTTCTTCGTATGGAAAAGCATGAATGGCCGTTTCATACTCCAGCTGCTTGAGGCATGAGACAGTTGAGTGGATAAGTCATGGAAGTAACATGTGTACATGTGACTTGTGTCGCTCTTACCAGACAGACTATGTTGCGTACTGTTGTCTGGGGCGGGTGGACGGCTTTGCTACTGAACTTTGTGTTTGTGGATTTTCACCTGTTATAAGATGTCCCGTTTTGCTTACTATGGCTTGAGTACGACTTGTTGCAGGTCTATTTCTAGATGGTCCTGAATCACCACGTTGTTACATACATTCCTTTGTTTTCTAATGCCATTAAGTACAAGGAATATCCCCGTTTTTGAAATTCTAAATACCCCATCTGAACACATCTTTATGATTTAAATGTATGAAAATTTTGCATCGGAAAGAGCTATCATTACATTATTCCCCAAAGCGATCAACTGTGGGTGGCATCACACTACTTAAGAAACGTTAAGCAATTTGAAAATATAGTTCTGATACATTCCGTTCCCCCGCGATTTTATATCGTTTGATTGACACGTGATTTGATGATTTGCATATTCAAAACTCATTTAACATAACGTACGTCAAATCTCTGTATTTTCCTAGAAGATGTTTACTGATTTGAGAGAGAAAAAAGATGACTTACAGCATTTAATTCAAAGCTATGGGACAAGAATTGAGGGATGTATCATTTTATATATGGAAGAATAATAACATGTATACAAAAAGTGTAAGAGTTTCCTCTTTGTTATGCTATAGATATGAATATATGCTCCCTATTCATTACTCGGTTGGTGTGAACATACGTATCCTTATTCATTACCCGGTAGATGTAAATATATGCTCACTGTTCATTAACCGGTAGATGTACAGATACTTTCTGTTCATTACCTATAGATGTAAATATATGCTCACTGTTCATTAAGGTAGATGTACAGATACTTTCTGTTAATTACCTATAGATGTAAATATATATGCTCACTGTTCATTAACCGGTAGATGTACAGATACTTTCTGTTCATTACCCGATAGAAGTGAACAAGCACTTTCTGTTTGTTATGTTATAGGTGTAAACATATACTCAATATACATTATCCGGTAGGTGTGCGCATGTATTGTCTATTCATTATTCGGTATATGTTCTTTACGCGGTAGATGTGATCGTATATTTTCTGTTCATTATCCGATAAATGTGAACACATATTTTCTGTTCAATCGGCAAACAAATTTGTGTTCACTTTTTGCTCAAACGTGGAAGCAACTCAGAAATCATGGTAATATACACTCTTTTCCTTAACCCTAAGAATAGATTTGCCTCAAGGTGGTATTCGTTTGAAAACAACCCATAGAAATTATAGTCCTGTAAAAAAAAATCCCAGAAAATGATAGCTATATCAAGACATCTATAGAAGATGATAATCGTAACAGTACATCACCAGAAAATGATGGTCGCATCAAAACATTCCCAGAAGTTGTTAATCTTATCAAGACAGCCCCAGGGATAATAATTGTGCAAGGAAATCCCTAGAAGATGATAATCATATCAAGACATTCTCAGAATTTAGCAGATGTATCAAGATATCTCCACAATATGATAATCGTACTTGCAAAAACATGCAACTAAAAAGTACCAGAGAAAAACCATAAACCTGAGAAATGGAAGATTAAAAAAAAAATCAAGACCAAATATCTCACCTCAATATTGCACAAATATATTTTCAGTAAGTACCTCAACATTCGTTCCTACGTTTTGCTTCGTAAGGTACGTTTACAAATGGATTTAAAACACTATATTTGACTGTATTTCTCTGATTAACTCTCCGGAGGGTCACAGTAAGTAATTTATAGACGCGTCTTAACAAGGATTATTTTGCCCCGGAGTAGATGAATAGAATTAAGTCATCTATTGAAATCGCTCCTTACTTTGATTAGAATGTAGAATCACTCCTGGCAACAAAGCTTTACGCGTCTTCGCCTAATACTAATGTTATTAGAAAAGTCTTAAAACGTCGTTTGAATATTTCATACAAATTAGGTTAAATGAGTTTTTTTTTCCTCCTGCTCAACATTAACTTTCTGTGCCCGTCTTTCTACTGAGAAACACGAAATCGATCAGAACTGATAATTTTAGTCAGTATCCTGTAGCTGCTATAGAGCTCTGTATCTACGGTATTTACCACTGTCTGTTTGGTGTTACAAGTTGGTGTGAGGAGCTGGATAAACTAATAACGATGAAACTTAGCAGAGAAACTCGGGCGACCCTTCGAAAGGTAAAGATTAGAAGGAGAATCAGTCTGACTAACGGCTCAAGTTTGGCATCTATTTAAATTATATTGACGTTATGCCGCGAATGAGGACTCGGCTGAGCGAGTATGTTGGTTGCAAAATACACGAATTCGTTTCCAAACAAAATAGACTTTAAATACTGCTGCAGTACGAAAACATTTACATCGGTCCAATTTCCACGGTTCAAAATAAATCACCATTTATAACATTAGTTTTTAATAATTGGAATAAATGGTTGCTTATACATAAAATCATTTCACACTGCTTCATAATGTGATAAAAGTAACTTCTTTTCCACCTAAAAGGATTAATGTACTACAAATAAGAAAGGCAAATAAGATGAATAGCAACAACAACAAAAACGTGTTCATATCTCAAAAATGTATTATGATAACATAGAAATTGGCATGTCGTCGGAACCAGTCAGAACGTGAAACGAACTAATCATTGATGTTGTGATGGTTAGTAGCCTATATCATTACGTTTAGGGTGAATATGATTTTACTATTACTAGATACTAACTAGTTTTTATCCTATGTTTTTGCTGTCATCTTCAGGGAGATCCTGTGAGAGACAATTTCTGTGGTGATAGTGGCCAGGGCTCGATCCTGGGTCTTTTTGATTGAGAGGCCTGGTTGCCGTATAAAATAAGTGGCTTAAGTCTTTTGTTCTGTTGTAAGGTTTAACAAGTTTCAATTAGACAGTTTGGCATATATCAACAATTTAAGCCTGCATAATGTTTTTAGGCCAAAAATATGTAACAGAAAATTTTTGAATTTAACCTGTATTTTGTTTCTGAGTGTTATTTACTTAAACAATAACGTAGCAAGCGTCTGACAAACCCTGAAACAAGATGTTCTTGTTATACATACAACGATTTATTTTTCACTATTCCCCAACCATTTTCTCTCTGTCACCTACTCATCTAATGTCAAAGAATGATTTTATTCAAACAATAAACGATACGACCAAAATGACTGCAATTCAGTAATTTCACATCAGTTGCGATTACTTGTATCTCCTTTTACGAACAATAACACTCTTTTGAAGTAGATTTTTCTAGCCTTCTAACTCGGAGGACGGACTTTCTTATTGTGGTTAAAAAACCAATCAAGCGGTACACACATCTAAAAAACTCGGTGATAAGGTCTGATCTCAACAATTAACAAATGAGCCACGTCTTTGACAGTAACTGCTTGAACGAATTCTCTCCTTAAAATTGACCGCACGGCTGGGATTTGGCTAGAAGTTGGGGAGGTGATTCTTCCAAACTTATTTTGCAAATGCTCTTAAATTTTGCAGAGTTTGTTGTCCAAAGCATTCTCTAGAAAGTTGGATTTGGTTTGTTTTGAATTTCGCGCAAAACTACACGAGGGCTATCTGCGCTAGCCGTCCCTAATTTAGCAGTGAATGACAACAGCTAGTCATCACTAACCACCGCTAACTCTTGGGACTGACCGTCACGTTATAACGCTCCCACGATTGAAAGGACGAGCATGTTTGGTGGGATGGGAATTAGAACCCGCGACCCCCAGATTGCAAGTCGAACGCCTAACCACTTGGCCATTATAAGCGAGCTTCCTTTTCAAGCTTTCGGTGTTCATACTGTGACTTTAAAGCATACAACACTGTTCGAAAAAATGTTATGCATATTTCTAGTTGTAATTTTTATATATTTCATTGTGCCTCGCTTTCTACTAATAAAGTAATGCTGCTGATTCAGCAAACTGTTGTAATAAAGTCATTACTGATTCAACGTAGAGTTCGTATTAGAATAGTGACACTGCTGTATTCACTCTTCCTGATAATAAAGTGAGGCTGTTGACTCAGCAGAATGTTGTAATAAAGTCACTACTGATTCAACGTAGAGTTCGTATTAGAATAGTGACACTACTGTATTCACTCTTCCTGATAATAAAGTGAGGCTGTTGACTCAGCAAAATGTTGTAATAAAGTCACTACTCATTTATCATATTGTGCGTTTCAATAAAGTCACACTACTTTATTTAGTAAATTGTTCCTTATAATGAAGTCACAGTATTGATTCAACAAACATGTTCTAATAAAGTCATACTATTCATTCCAAAAAACATGTTCTAATATAGTCACGCTATTGATTGAACAAACATGTTCTAATAAATTCACACTATTGATTCAACAAACATGTTCTAATAAAGTCATGCTAATTCATTCCAAAAACATGTTCTAATATAGTCACGCTATTGATTGAACAACCATGTTCTAATAAAGTCACACTATTGATTCAGCAAACATGTTCTAATAAAGTCATGCTATTTATTCAAAAACATGTTCTAATCTAGTCACGCTATTGATTGAACAAACACGTTCTAATAAAGTCACACTATTGATTCAAGAAACATGTTCTAATAAAGTCATGCTAATTCATTCAACAAACATATTCTGATAAAGTCATACTATTCATTCAATAAACATGTTCTAATATAGTCACACTTATTGACTGAACAAATATATTCTAATAAAGTCACACTATTGATTCAACAAACGTGTTCTAATAAAGTCATGTTATTCATTCAATAAACATGTTCTAATATAGTCACACTTATTGATTAAACAAATATGTTCTAATATAGTCACACTATTGATTCAGTAAACATGTTCTAATAAAGTCACACTATTGATTCAACAAATATGTTCTAATAAAGTCACACTATTGATTCATCAAACTGTTTCTTATAATTACTTTTTAAGACCTTTTATTTTTTAGGAAATAAATTATTTTAATTTTCTCTTCCAATAGTTTTTAAGATTACAGGGTAGACATACGAACTATATATAAACTGGATAAATAGATTCAAGACTGAAGCTATTGGCACCTTGGTTGAATTGTTATTAACAGGAGATATCATTCTATTACATTACTGGAAACATCAACGGTGTTCTAAAGAACCATTTGGCAGTGCTTTTAATACCGATGTTTAGATATCGAGGAATTAAGACAGATTAAAGTATTCGAAAGCAGCTATTCTAAAGACTATCACGTCGTCATTCTAATCCCCATGTCTATCAGGAGTTAAAACTAATATAATGTTGATTAAATTGTTCTGCGAAGTATAGTTTCTTAAAATTTGGTTTCTGTACATACCCATAGACTATTTTCCTAAGCATGTTCTCTGATTGATTGACATAGCACTTTGTAAAAGCTTCTGAGGTTACAGTCCAATCATTTAAATGGTACTATTATGTATGAGCCGATGACGTGAGTGTATTGATAAAATTGGACTGCAGTGAAAATAAGATCATTACTTCTCTTTTAAATTTTTACTGAAGCTCGGAAATAGACATAACAGATGCTGTAAGGAAGATGAAGTAAGTGATACTGTGTAAGTGAGGAAACAGACGATGCTGTAAGGGAGATGAAGTAAGTGAAAAACTAACAATGATGTAAACCAATTAAATTAAACGATGCTATACTAGTGATGAACTAACAGGTACTGTAAAATATTTGAAATAAGTAAAGCTGTGTAGCGATGAACTAGCTGATGTTGTGGTGGTGAAAACTAGTTGATGTTATATAGGCAACTTACTAATATATATTGTTTAGGTAACGAAGTAAGTAAAGAAATAAACACCAGATGTCACTAAAAGTTTTGGTAGTCGGTATCCCACTTCTATGTGAAGCCTTTCTTCTTTCGAAAGAGTTATTGAAATACAAAATCTAATAATATATTTTAACACTAATAAGAAAAAGTGTTGTAATAAAAACGTCTGGTGAATGATAATAAAAAATTAAATAAGAAAACCATTAATAATTAGAACTTCTATATTTACTGTATATCATATCCATGTTTCTTCGCGATTTTCTAGGCCTTTTTGTGATGGATATAAGTGTTTTCTCCTATTTCCTGTACACATAATCGCCACAATGAACTATTTAATATCAATGTTTCAGAATCGTTTAACTCGCAACATATATATATATATATTTGCTTTTATCATATTTTAAGATTGCATGTAACATGCTGAACATGCATTGAAGGAATTCATATTCAATTTTGCGCAAGTCTCTACAGTATTTTCTCAAGTATGTCGAGCTTTTAACTCTCAAATTACCGACTTAATTTTGTATTGTTCACAACTGGTAAGGACCAAATATTGGATCATATTAATATTTATATGTTTATCTCGTTACAACGCTTAGTGTTACGAACTAATAAAGAAGAGTTGGGTGCAATTACTCAGTTTCTATGTGCAAAGTGCAATGATGTACAATTTACTCACTCCTCTTTCAGTATAACGTTGTCTTATAAAATCTCACATTTGCGTGGTGACACTCCTGTTTAATGCACGAAAACTATAGTGTTTTATTTTCCATTTTGAATGTATTGACATCTGTTGCACGTGAAATATCATAATAAATCCACGGTATTGATTAACAAGAAGTCGAGAAAGTACAGCTTGGTTTGAAATAGTTGATAACTTCTGTAGATAAATTGTTTCTCTCAAATCAGTTCGTCCAGATATTCATCATACAACGTGTCATTGTGTTAATATCAGCGGCAACTTCCTCATTCCTCTGACACTGTCAATTAACGTACTCTATAACTGTTATGATTGGGTGTTTTGATATGTTTCTTAGGATTTCCAAAAAAAGAAATTGAGTAAATGGAAAGGACAAAAGGGTCGGAGGGAATAATTATTCCGTTTGAATATACTGAATATCAAAATTACATCTAAAATATGTGTAGTTCGTTTTCGGAAAGGCGATAAAACGAGAGGTTACAAAGATGGCAAAAAAACATACGTTCTGCTGTTTCAAGGCAAAGCCAAAGAAAGTTAACAAGTACATCTAATGATTTAAAAGTTATTAATGATTAGTGAATCAGAGCGATCCATCTCTCTGCTTTTGTCTATGTCACAACTGATCACTAATACATGAAATTTCAAATATTCAAATATTCAAAATTTCTTTGGGCTAAAACATCTCAATGGGGTTGATTATAGAACATGAAATGAACTCATATAGATACAACCAGTTTCTCAATCCATGTTAATTTCAGTTTCAAGAGATTTGTTCCAGACTGTAGGATAGCATTTCATTTCTTTCGTGAGCCGGTGTGGCTTAATGGTTACCATACTTTGACTGTTAACCCAAGGGTTTATGGGTCACGTACAGTTGCCAAAACAAACTAATTCCGCACTTTAGAATCGTAAATGCGTTATAAGAGTAACGATCAGGCCCCTCTATTCGGTTAGACAATATTAGCCCAAGAACCAGCGTTGTGTACTGTTCCCTCTAGTCTGTCAGTTCAAAACTACGGATAGCTATGCACAGACAACCTTTGCTTCGGTTCGCGAACAAACTATAAAAAGAAACAAACACACACACACACACAAAACAAGCTTTTCTCACACTACTTCGCGTTGTACTGAGTTAAAGCAGCGGAACGTGATACCGTAGATTAATCATAACAACCTACAATCGAAAAACGTTGCAGAGAAGATTAAAATAGTTTATATGTTACGTTTTGTACGCTACTTCCATGTATAAATGTGTTAGACAATGGACATTTCGGCCTTTTAAAACTTTATCTATCTATACATTCACTTGATTATTCGTTGTTAGTAGATTCTCAATTTACAAATAAAAATATGATACCAAAAATAATTAGCGTTGTATATAGACTCATTAAGAAGATTACATTTTCATCGTCTTGTACTGCTTTCCATCATTTCGCTTGAATAATTACCTAAGATCATGTACTGCTTTCCATCATGTCGCTTGAATAATTACCAAACATCAAAATACTGCAATTCGAAATATCTAATTTCAATTTTAACATATGTTTGCATGGCAGACCGCAGAAGTCAGAGAGAGAAATATCAAAATTCTGTAATTACAAGACAATTACTTTCACGAAGCCATGTTCCTAATTGTAGAGGATACGAAATTAGAAACGCAAAAAAAAGTTAACTCATGAGATAATAGGAACTGATGTGAAAAATCGAAATTACGGGTAGTTGATGACTTGAATTATTCGATTTGTTATTATAATGACATACATTATCCAGCAGTGTATATGTGCATATTTCTTTGAAGCGAATCTCAATCCTCAAAACTCATCCATATGAAATATCGTCACAAGTTTTAATGAGCAATTTATTTCGTCCACATAGCTTTTGTTTCTACATCTCCAAACTTATTTGAAGATAGAAGTTAAAGACACACAATAGCTGATCCAGTTGATTGAGGAAACTTCAGCAAAATAGAACAATAGAAGCTAAAATAACTTGAAAACTGAGCAACCGACAAAGTTGCTTAAAGGGAACTTACAGGGAGGTATAAAATCAACTAAAGTTAAGTAGGGTGAATTCTTCATGCACTTACCAGGATTGCTTGAAACATTTTATCAGTGTGCTTAATAAATAAAAACTAGTTTCCTAAATCGAATTCATTACAATTAGTTTTAAACTTAATTAACTAGTTATTATGCTAGTACAAGTTTTCTTTTTATTGATTATGTAGAATTAGGGTGAAAGATATAATTTTATCAAAATTAACGTGTTATTATTGATATATAGAACAAGATTTGACAAAACAAATACATAAAGTGCAGTAAGTATCTTGGACGACGGTGAACAATATGTTTAATACATAAAGAATTCATGTCACGATTTACACCTGATGACCGTGAAGGTTGTATTAAGTATATCAAAAATTTAGCTCACGACCTACATCTTATGATGAACTATGTATTAATTATAACAAGAAATCAGGCCCCGATTTACACCTGATTACCGTGAAGGTTGTATTAAGTATATCAAAAATCTAGCTCACGATTTACATCTTATGATGAACGATGTATTAATTATAACAAGAAATCAGGCCACGATTTACACCTGATTACCGTGAAGGTTGTATTAAGTATATCAAAAATCTAGCTCACGATTTACATCTTATGATGAACTATGTATTAATTATAGCAAGAAATCAGGCCAAGAAAAGCAGAGGCCATATAAGTCATTGTGATAAATGTTTTGTTATATTGACAAAACCAATTTCGTCTGTTTTGACATCTGTACTAGTTACTTTGGAGTCGTGCTATAAAAGTGAGGGTCAAATGTCCATATTCGGTCAAAAAAGAGTAGCCAAAGTGTTGGCGGTAGGTGCTGTTAGCTAACTTCCTTCCCGCTAGGCTATCAGTTCAAAATTAGTGACATTCAGCGCTGTCCTAGTGTCACTGTTTTGAATACTTCTGACCTTTTGAATTTAAATTCATATTTTGGGCCTTCTTGTGATTTTCACAAGTGGTCCCGTCTTTAATACGTGCTGTGGTTTATAAAGTTTCATATTCTATCTGTCTATCAATCTAATTCCTCACACATAGGTTTTATTCGTTTTTACTTCTCAGCACAAATGTTTTCTGAAATCCGTTTCGAATATTAAGGGATATTAAACCCCATTTACTGAAGTAGTTGCGCCCGGGTTTAATGTGTATATGTTGATCGGCGGAAGGCTGTACCACGCTACTATAGCGTATCGTAGCAATCGAGCGCGAAGTGCCGGCGTGCGCACATGTATACATTGGGTATGAACTCGAGGTTTCAGACTGCTGCAGAGTCGACAAGGGTGTATTAGACTAAAAGATTTCGATGTGACTTCTCGATTCCGCCAGGAAATAAAGGGAAGTCATCTAAAAACTATACTCTAATTCATTTCAGATAGAAGCAGTGGACATATCAAGGGTGAGTACTTCATACTTCAAATCAAATATAATTAGAAACGGTTCAGATTATACCTTTTACGTTCCGAATCATGTGGAACTTTTAGCTCTAAAGTCTTACCATGTTGCAGGAACTATGCCTACAGCTTCTATACTATTTCCATAACCAACATTAAAAGTATGAAGAAAGAACGTATCCTGGCAAACAGAAATCTACCTGGATCAACATTAAATCACGCGTTTCCTTCAATTAATGAGTATTTTTTAAAACTATAAAATCGCCTAGTGGGTGGAAAGAATATGGTGATCTGTTGCTATCAGTGTGCATTAAATAATATAAAAGTCTCAGTAGTTTCGTACTTGGTTTATTAGATTATAATTTTCTATGTAAATTTCGGCCTAAAAATCGAGTGACTTTTTTGTCGAGAAAAAACGACTCGTAATGTTTACAGTTAGGAGGAATTATGTTCAAATAGTAAGCGGAGGACATGCATTATACTACACTGTGTAAGTAAGAGCTCCACTACTTCAAAAATGGCTTTATTAATTTATGAAGAAGAATGGTATCCCCCAAAAGTAAGTTAGAAAACTGAAGAAGGATGATTTTTCCCAAAACCAAGTTGACAATCTAAAAAAAAAAGGATGTTTTTTGTTATTTTTTCAACACCGGACTGGAAAAAAAGGAAAAGTGTGATATGCTCCAAAACTAGACCGGAAAAAAGTAAAAAAAGTGGCATTCTCCAAAATCAGACTGGAAACTGAAGAAGAGTAGTATCCGTCAAAAATTGGAATGAAAAGTAAAGAAGGATAGTATTCTACAGACTGGGTTGGAAATTGAAGATATGTTAATCCAGCTTTGGAGAACACCGAAAGTAGAAGAAGGGTGATGTTTCCTAAAGCCGGACTGCAGAATTAACTTTGTTTATATAAGAGAGAATTAAATCACAGTTTTCAATATAACAGTATACCCAAAATATATCAAGTGTGTATATTCTACTTGGTGTCTTTAAGGAGGAATCAAGTCATAGATTAGTATTTATATTCTACCTGGTGTCTATAAAGAGGAATCAAGTCACAGATCAGTATTTATATTCCACCTAGTGTCTGTAAGGAGGAATCAAGTCACAGATTAATATTCATATTCCATATGGTGTCTGTAAGGAGAAGTCAAGTCACAGATTAATATTTATATTCCACCTGGTGTCTGTAAGGAGGAGTCAAGTCAGAGATTAGTATTTATATTCCACCTGGTGTCTGTAAGAAAGAGTCAAGTCACAGATTAGTATTTATGTTCCACCTAGTGTTTGTAAGGACATATCTTTTAAGTCATAGTTTTCAATATAAGAATATGCCGTAAAAATATCAAGATTATATTTCACACTGTGTATATAACGAGAATTAAGTCATAGTTTTCAATATAAGAATATGCCGTAAAAATATCAATATTATATTTCACACTGTGTATATAACGAGAATTAAGTCATAGTTTTCAATGCAACAATATGCGTAAATGTATCATGTGATAACTCCGTATCATAAAGTTAAACCTCGACATAGCGAGAAATCATAATTAAACCTTCAAAAACGCAGTACCAAAGTTAAACCCTCTTATAGACGTTAAGTTTAATATTCTGTGTATACAAAAACATGTATTAGATTTTTCATACTTTAACAAAACACATGTAATACCTCTTGTTTATCTGTCTGTTTGACTAGTCTCCTTTCAAGGGCAAATTTAGGTTTATTGTGAAAGTGTTACCTATAAAATAGTAACGTCAACACAAACAAATGATTTATGTTTAAAGAAAAGCAAAATTTTATATATATGGATATAACAACTTATCTTTCTTACCGAACACCGATTTCCATAGAGATTTAAATTAAATCATTTTTCTTAAAGTAACAGCAGCCCATAATATTCCATATAGTGTGTATAAGAGAGAATTAAGTCATAGTTTTCAATATAAGAATATGCCGTAAAAATATCAAGATTATATTTCACACTGTGTATATAACGAGAAGTAAGGGTTTAATGTGTACAATGTTGTGTAAAGACTTAACTCTGGTACTGCGCTTTGTAAGGGTTTAATT
>NW_013668251.1:0-2953 GCF_000517525.1 Limulus polyphemus
AGTACAGGATAGTTCTAGAACGTGGCGTCACAGTAGTCATGTGACTCGATGACGCAACAATATTTACCTTGCAAGCAACTGCCATGGAAATTCCTGCTCATGCCACAAACCTTGAATAAACTCCTACTCCTACATGTTCTGTGCCAGCCTATGATTAGTTGCCATAATACTTGTAGGAGGGTGACACAACTCCATGCATGGTAGTTCCCACGAGCACTCATACACAATCATGGCTCATTCTTTACTCAGCACTGTTCATATTCAGATATGATTTTTTTTGGGTCCTTAGAGTTTCGTGTCACTTGTATAGACTGCATTTCACTATGTAGTATTATGTTACCTTTGTCTTTATTACATTTTTGTTCCATGCACTTGATTGCAATTTTTATTTTTTCTGCAGCCACCACATTTCTTTCTACTATCTATCATATATATATGTGTATAAGAAAAGGAACATATTTGCTTGTGGATTGCTGATTTACTGTAAACTCACAAATCCACAGTGCTTTTGCATCCTGAGGCCCATATAAACCTATTCAGGAATCTTCTACACCTGTATCAGTGGTGACTGGAGACAAATTATCTGTTCATTGCATGACCACTACTTGCATTAGTGTTTGGCTTCCTTCTCCAATTCATGTGCCTCATAATTTTGTTTCATTGACTTCTATGGAAAATTGGAAAATTTTGATCAGTTTTTCCTACCTCCAGCCTATGCTTCTGGTTCTTCTCTTCCTGATGAGGGAAAGGTACCTCCTTCTCTTTTGTTTGCTCTGCTCATTACTGAGGTATCTGGTATTCTGCCTCTTTCATCAGTGAGTTATGATGACTGTCAGGTTCCTTTACTTTATGAGTCTCCATCTGCTGACTTTCTTCTTTTTTTTTACCACCCTCCCACAACATTCATGCCCACTCTGATTCCTTTCTATCCCAACTCCTCATTGATAAATGTTTTCTTCATTCTCATCATCTTCTTGGCACCTTTTCTATGGCCTGTGGTTGTAACCTTCTATATATCTCTTGAATCTGAGTCTTTGAGTCCCTTCTGTCTGCTTATGATGTTTCTCATTCTCCTTTTCTGTTTCCTTCTATCCAGCAATCTATTTGTTTTTGTTTTACCTTCACATAACTTCTTTGCTGTATCTTTGCCCTTTACCTCTTCACTGCAGCTTTCCATCATGACCGCATTAGTTTTGTAGGTATTACCTGTTTTTAGTTTTTGCCATTCTGGCTAATCTTTTTCCTGAAAGAAGAAAAGAAGTATGTTGTAGGTTAAACCACGGAAGACAACAAGGTGTTATATATATATATATATATAAGACCATTCCACATAAAGATGGACTCAAGGCCCTAAAGCACTACCTTGACAGAAAGGATACCCTAGACCCACCTACTGAAAACATGATTAGATTAGCTGAATTAGATTTATCGTTAAATGTCTTTTCTTTTGACAAGTGAAGAGTATAGCCATGGAAACCAACATGGGTCCCTCCTATGCTAACCTCTTTGTTGGTTACGTTGAAGATTGTATATATTGTAAATACACAGGTACTCTCCCTGCCTTATATTGTAGATATATAAATGATGTTTTTGGTATAGCTACATGCAGTAATGATGAACTCGATCTCATTGTTTAGTTTGATCAATCCTTTCAGCCATTACTCCAATACATGTCTTCTGTTTTTCATCAAACCATTTCATTTCTTAACATTAATATTTCCATAACTGATTATGGCAATCTTGTGACATTTGTACCTTACAAAGCGATGGACACACATAACTACTTACATTTTCACTCCAGTCATACCTCCATTCCCAAATCCCAACTTGCCAGATTATGTAGGCTCTGCAGTAACAACCAAGATTATAATAGCAAATCTATCAACATGCTCCATTTTTTCAAAAAACGTGGCTACCCCATATCTCTAATCTACATACTAAGAATAAACGTCCGAATTTAGCTTTCCAGAATTTGTTTAGCTTAAATCATATCAGTAATTATAACACCAACACTTTAAACAATTCTTAACTTCCAACTTACATGCATCCAACTTCGCTTCAACCAACACACTCCAACTTCCACTGATAACCAACACATTCCCCTTACAATTACATTTCACCCACTCAACACACAAATAACACATATATTGTTTGATAACTTCCACAACATAACACAATACAACACCACTGGTCACATGTTCCCTAACAAACCTCTAATTTCTTATAAATGAGACACTAACATTAAAGATTAACGTGTCCATAGCCCACTTTTGAACAGCATATACCTGTCATCTGGTACTCAAGTTGGTACATACATTTGTCAGAGGAGCAGATGCAACAATTGCCCTTACATTAATCATAGAACATCTGTTAGAGGCCCTAAATCAAAGTATTTTGTAAATAGCCATTTTACCTGTACATCTAAATGTTTAGTTTATTGTATTATTTGTAACAACTGTGACCAAATCAGCATAGGAGAAACCAGCCGTATGCTCACTAAATGCACACGAGAACACTTACGTCGCATCTTGATTAAAGATCAAGATAAACCTGTAGCTCAGCACTTCAACACAGCTGATCATTCTCATGAGCACTTTAAAGTACTTGCCTTATGTCATGCCCCTCTAACACCAATAAAAAGCACTAAAGAAATAATATTTAAATTGAGTTGTTTAAATCCATTGGGTATTAACGAATGGTTCAGTTTTTTATAATTTTTTAATACCCTTCTTTTATTTTCTTAAAATGTTTAAGTTATTTATTTCTTTGCTATATAAAGTTGTTCTATATTTCTAATAATTTTTAATACTGTTTTTTAATCACCAGCTCTATTATATTGTTTTTTACTATATTGTTTAATTTACATAGTTCTATCTTGTGTTACATTCTGTTTTGTGTATTATCTCATTTCAACCAAATGGTTAAATGTATAGGTTGGATTAAGGGACGCGCG
>NW_013668251.1:3868-48482 GCF_000517525.1 Limulus polyphemus
ATAAGCTTTGAAAGGATTCCAAGATTCCTGTTACTTACAGATGTTTTGCTTTGACTAACTGTGTGTGTGTGCAAAATTTTGGAGGGGATGAGTAGTATTCATTCTGTGTGGTTTCTTGAATCAAACAACCTCTCTACACATAGTGTGGTTCCACAGGTAGCAATCCACCATGGGCAGCCTGATTTGACTAGAAACATCAGTCAATTAAGCATCTTGTTTCTATCTTTTTTTTATTTTTTATCTTAAGCTGATACTACTACTACTACTACTACTACATGAAGGTTCTGTGTAAATTATTTATAACCAATATAAAGACAAGGTTTTAATTTTTCAAATGATGTATTATGTTGTTTTCAATACAGAGAATTGTCTATTTTATCACCAGTTCAAAACTTTTTTTCCCAATATTCACATCGAAAAGCTTAACTAAATTTTTAAAGGCTCTTACCATATAGTTAGAAAGCCAGAAAATTTTGTGATAATTATGAGACATTGTCTTCTATTTGCATGTTATTATTCTGTGTTCTTTGGTGCATTATGTAGTTAAATAAAAAATTTAGTGTATTAGTACCATTAGTGTGTGTGTGTGTGTATATACATATTACTTTTATAGAGAAAAAATCACCTTTAAAACTATGGTAATAATTTATTAACTTGGCAACGTTTCTAGCAAACGCTCTTTTTCAAGCCAAATTCTCTATTAGAGGTCCTAGATCATTGTGTTCTGTGAATAGCCATTTCAGCTGTACAACTAAATGTTTAGTTTATTATATTATTTGTAACACCTGTGACCAAATATACATAGGAGAAACTAGCCGAATGCTCACTGAACGTACACTAGAACACTTACATAGTATCTTAATTAAAGATCAAGATAAACCTGTAACTTGGCACTTCAACACAGCTGATCATTCTCTTGAGCACTTTAAAATACTTGCCTTATGTCATGCCCCTTTAACACCAATAAAAGAACCACTATCAAAAAAAGAAATAGATTTAAATTGGGTTATTTAAGTCCATTGGGTATTGACAAACAGTTCAGCTTTTTATAATTTTTTTTAATACCCTTCTTTTATTATCTTAAAATGTTTAAGTTATTTCTTTCTTTGCTAAAGTTGTTCTATATTTCTAATAATTTTTAATACTGTTTTTTAATCACCAGCTCTATCATATTGTTTTTAATATATTGTTTAATTCTCATAATTCTATCTTGTGTTACATTCTGTTTTGTGTATTATCTCATTTCAAAACATTCTTATAATTGTCATTAACTGACAGGCTTGTTTCTGGCTTGAAAAAGAGTTTGCTCAAAACGTTGCCAAGTTAATAACTTATAACCATAGTTTTTAAAGTTGATGTTTTTCTCAAGTCTAAATTTATTTTATTTTATCACCTTCACATTTTTCTACTTGTATACTGTTGTAGATACAACATTTCAGGTAATGCCCCTCATCAGGTATTTCTAGCTGAACAGGAAAACTGTAAACGACAAAATTCTAAGTTGAAGGTTGAGTGACAATATAGCAAATAAATGTGTCTAACAGTGTTACAAATGCTTGAAATAATATGAGGGAATTAGAAAGTTATATACACACACACACATACACAGACATACATACATATAAACAAATAAACTGAGAATTTGGTAAAAGTAAAAAAGTAGGAGTCAGCACAAGTTATAAGAAAACATCTATGAAAAAATAATAAAGGATTAGATAAATACATAATTTACTGTATATATGTTGTAAGAGAAGTTAAAACTTTTTTGTACACATTAAAAACTGAGGAGGCAAAACATGTCAAAAAGGCAAAAAATAAATACCCAGCTACATAATGGAACCCTTATTTCCTCATCCCCTGCCATTGGAGATATTATTATAGACTGATTCCTCTGTGGTAAGAGACTGGTTGGGCCCTCCCTTCATTTGAGATGTAGTATTGGGTTGCTACCTTGAAGTGTAGTAGAGTACAGCCCATTACAACATTGGTGGATATGACCAGCTAGATAGGACTTTGATTTACCTTGGGAAGCAGGCAAGGGCTCCTCCATCTTTCATTATAGTATCTATCTCATGACAAAGATGGAATGGCCTAAGGCTCTAGCTACCCTACACATTCTGCCCACCAGGGTAAAATGTAACCACCAGCACAGGATTTCCCTGGTTTCCTTTGCTCTACTATCTCAATTTAAAGACTATTAGGTGAAGAGTATTTCCTTCTTGAGAAGGATGCAGTCCCCCGTTGTGTGCTGCCCCACTAGTTGACTCTTAATATAATGGAAGTTGCATCTCATGGAATTTTCCTTTTCTGTTGCTACTTCAGAAAGGAACTCATCTTTATAATTGGTCAACACTAGCCCCTTCACTTTCTTCAGTGTGGGATTTTAGCCCTTAGTGATGCATAGAGGTAAGTAATAGTTCTGAAATTAACATCTTCCTCACCTGAAAATGTATTTGAGGTAGATACTTACTTCCCTTCACCACCTCCAACCCTTCCTCCTCAATTTTGGGGTATTTCATTTACCTTGTCAAGAATGAACCTATGATCGTGTGTTAGTGCTCATGAGGATTGCTGTGCATAGAGGTTGTATTGTCCTCCTATTGATAGAGGGCTACAACATTATGACAATTATGATTGTCTTATCTTGGCACAAGATATGTAGATAGATGTAAGGGTGGAAGTTTGTTCAAGGTTTTTATTATACACAGGAAATTCCACAGTAGTTTTGTTGAAGGAAATATCTCTCAGTGGTGCAGAGTGGTAAGTACCTATCTGAAATACATTTTCAGGTAAGGAAAATGTTATATTTCAATATATATATATATATTTACATTTTAGTGTAAATTTATACAAAATTATAGCTCAAACTACCTAACTGAGTGTGTAAAATCTATAAGATTTGCTGGAAATGTTGTTTATGGAATTAAGTATGTTAAACCATTTTTTTGGTACTCACTGAATAGTCTACACCTCTTGCTTTGATTACAGCTTACTGGTTTGGTTCTTTCTTACAGTTTGATCTTAATTAACACTATATACCTGATGGTTCTTTTTAAGTCCTTTTCTAAAATGGTTTTCTTTATTGATCCTTTTGCTGTGGGCAGGTTAAAGAGTGCATGTCATGACCTTTTAAAATTATTTTCAAATTTTTATTAAATAACTTTAGTATTGGTTATGTTGATTAAATTGGCATGAAAACATTTATAATTTAAATTTTAATATTATATATGTTTTAATTTCTTAATTTGAAAGGAAATATGAATGAATTTTTGTTTGCCACATAACATAGTTTATATTTTATTATGCCTACTATACAATGTGTACAGACATATATAGCTTGTTTAGAAATGCAGGTAAATTACAGGGGTTTTGTGTGCACTAATATAGTAAGTTGACAATTATTCTGTTTTCTAAAATTTATATTTACAACCTACAAAAATTAATATCTCTTCACCCTCCACTCAGACAAATATACAAGGCTTATGGTGAGGCTTAGCACATATGACATACGAGCATGAAATCTTATAATGCTATAACTACTCAAAAACTTTGTTTTTTGAAGTATTTTTTATTTATTCTTCTATTTTTTATTAAAAATAACTCAAATTTAAGCATTTATGAATAAATAGTGTTTATTGGTTGATGAAAAAGTTTGCTGAAAGAGAAATAGGATTTTATAACCATGTGCACAAATAATATCTTTGTATGCCTATACGGTATAGGATGACCAATACTCAAACACTTGTGATGTATATTGGATTGACTCCGAACCATATAAATGTTTTCACACATTCAAAGTGCAATCTTATTACTCAAGGGAATTCTCGTTGTAAACACTGTAGGATACCTAAGCTGATAAATTCCACATTTTGTTCTTGGAGAAGGTATCAGTTCAGTTTATTTCTTTGCACGTGTTTTATTGCTCTCGAGAGTATCATATTAGTGTCATTTAAACAATCTAATGACACAAGCAGTAATTTGTTGCTTTATTTATTTTCAGCAGATTTCTACTTCAGTCATTGACAGTAAAATTAACACAGAAAAAAATGTGAAATGTTCAGCAGTTCAAGTTCTCAAGAGAAGTACTTTGAAACTTTGTGACTAATAATGAAGAAAAAAGGGCACAGCTGCTCATTTTATTTCTGATTTTACAACTTTTCATTATGCTTTGATGATTTGTCTACTGGCTGAAGAACAAAAAAAATAGTTATGGTAAAGGTAATAACAGATAAAATATAAAGTTTTACTGAAAAAAAAGTTTTATATTTATTTAGGAGGTTTTGGAGGTTATACAAATGAAATTTAAGATTTTTGACACAAAGAAATGTATTTTTAATCGTAATTTAAAATTCACTTTGCATTTGGACTAATAAAAAAAAAGATTCAATATATTCATGGACAAATCCTTAATAAAAATACTTCATTAAAAATACTGATTTGTTGTATACAAAAAACATGTAATGTGTTTTAAAAGTGTGCCAAATTTTGTGAAGATACACATACTAATAAAAAAAAAAGAATTCAATATATTCATGGACAAATCCTTAATAAAAATACTTCATTAAAAATACTGATTTGTTGTATACAAAAAACATGTAATGTGTTTTAAAAGTGTGCCAAATCTTGTGAAGATACACATACTAATAAAAAAATTCAATATATTCATAGACAAATCTTTAGTAAAAATACTTCATTTTGTAAAGATACACATACTGATTAAAAGTTACAGTATAGAAACTATAACAAGTACAAAGTGGTTATGAGGTCGGTCACTTCGACCAACCCTGTGTTGAGAGATAAGTGCTTTAGCTCTTCTGATTTCTCTTTAGTTGGTCTTATCCGAAGGTTTTGCTTCTGTTAGTAACCTATGTTTGGTTTTTTATACATTTCAAGATTTTTTTTAATGTAAGGAGTTATACATTTCTCTGATTTTGTAAATGTATTTTTTTTTTACAACAGAAATGGATTGGAAGAAATTGAACTGGTTTGCTAAAAAGGTGGGATGGAAACTAATTTTTGATTTGAATGCATTGACACGTAACATTCATGATGAATGGGATCCAGGGAATAGTTTGCAACTGTTTCGGTTCAATGAGAAAATGGGGTTTTCTGTTGATTGGGAGTTAGGAAATGGTAAGTTTTTGACATTTAAAATATTGGTTTGTTTGACTAGTCTAATGTTTTGTTGGTTTGTTTGACTAGTCTAAGGTTTTGTTGGTTTGTTTCTGTGTATTGTTTCACAACACTTATTGAGTTATGAATGTTTGCTACCAATAAAATTTACAGATGTCCCCTTTTAAAAAGCAGTTACTTTACATGTTTTGACCACATTTTCATCATTTATAAACAATAATTAGAAATGAATCATAATAAATGCTAATCCTAGTTTTTGTCCATTTAATATATTTTTAAGCAAATCTGCATTTCATACAACTCTGATAAGTTTTTTGAATGTTTGTATAACTCATTAGTTTGATGGTCACTTCAAACTTAACAAAAACTATAAACTTTATATGTTCCAATCTAAGTTTTGTTTACACTAGCTTTAAATAAATTGATAAGAATGGTAGTATAATGTAACACCTAGGCAGCAGCAGCAGATCTCTGTTTCTGGTTGGGATCTGTTTTTGACAGCTGCAATATGTGGACACAGTCTTTACCTACATTATCACCAGCATGACTTACCTCTATCCAGAAGCTAGGTCCAATGATGCCTTCCACTCATCTAGTCTTTTATTTCTCCATGGCATTAGAAAGGTGTCAACATTGTGTTACAGTATTCACCCAAGTAATGTCCACACACAGCTTTTTGAGTACATTTCTTCTTTCTGAACAGTTAATTGGATGATATCAAATGCTCTCTGTAGGATGTATTACCCTGTTCTTCAACATCCACTCAGTCTCAGCACTGTCAATGTCCCTTGTGCTGAAGGCAATCATATGTGGTGTTTGTTTTTATAGAACACATCACATATGTCTGTGTGGTAGTGTCTACTGTTGTCTGACCCATATAGCCATTTAGTCTCACAAATGTATTGACAAACTCAACCAGCAACTTAACACAAATTGACTACACTAGCAATCTTGGATGTTGTGGAAGTTATTTGCTTTTGGATGAACTTGAGCTGAAGAACCTTAACTTGTAATTAATTAATTCACCAGAAGGAATATGAATAGCCAAATGTTTGTTCCAGTACTAATCCACATTTACAATGCGAACACTAGGTTGCATCCTTAGTACAGTATTAAAGTACACCAGGAAAGTCCCCAGGCTTTAGTGGCAAAAGATCAGTGTTCGGGACAGGATTTCTCTTAAACCATAGTGCATTCTTAAGTACTGGTCTCCTTTTAGTAGCTAACTTCTCCTCTTATAACAGTTGCCACACTCAAGAAAATTTTTACAAGGTTGGAGATTTTTCAGAAAACTTAAAATAATTTTGTATATATATGTTTTTAATGCTTTTATTATGACTAAGGCAGTCTATTGTATTTAATTTTTAACTCGTGTAACACTCGCTACTGACTCAGTCAAATCTGTCAAGTTCTGACCCCAAATTGACCTTTATAATTTCCATACTATAACTTCTAATATGTTTGTGAAATTTTGCAATCTTACTTTTTAGTATATATACCTCTTATTTTTCAGGGGCATATCCCTCTTTTTCTTTTTGGATCCTCGCAATAGGTTTGCTTCATGCATTTGTCTGTCCCAGACCGTACTCACCCATGGACTACATGGGTCAAGCAGAAGGGGGTAGCTACCCATCCCTGCCATGCCTTATATTGAATAAATTGGTATGGTCTGCTTTTCAAAATAGGCTTTCATGGTCACCCATTGCACTGTCTTAAATGTTGTTGTTCCTTTGGACTCTACACTGTGCTTT
Organism: Limulus polyphemus; assembly: GCF_000517525.1. Classification (NCBI taxonomy): domain Eukaryota; kingdom Metazoa; phylum Arthropoda; class Merostomata; order Xiphosura; family Limulidae; genus Limulus; species Limulus polyphemus. The sequence goes on from NW_013668251.1 coordinate 10,753, forward strand.
CCCCCCTTTACTTTTAACGGAGTTTGAGAGTTCTTACCACTTTCCAGTTCCAAGGTGCTGGAGTGGTGGAACATGTAGGCATCCTCCTGAATGTATTAATTAAATACAAATAATATATATAAATTATTATAAAACCATTCAGTTGAGAGTAGGATGGTAGAGTTGTGCTGGTGTAGATGACAAGAAATTTTCCACTATGTAATATGGAAGTGAGCCAGCAAAATTGCACTTCACCCCCTTCTATTAGGATTAAATTTTATGAAACAATTTCATACTTAGATAGTGCTGGTAGGTTTTAGAAATATGCTATTAACAAGTTAAACAAATGCTTTCTGTGAAATCATGATTTTTTTTCTATGAGATTACAAGTACTTAACTGAATTGTAGGTAAAAATACTTGTTACATAACCAAATTCTGTTTTGTGAAAATACTTTTTCTAAATGAACAGTGTTCCCTCACCTATAAATGCCAAATACTTAAGTTTCACCTGTTTTGTAAATGAGAATTAACTTGAAATACATTAAAAAAGCAGTAGAAAGAATGAAGTGACTAAAACAAAAGTGAAAAAGATGAAGTGAAAAAAACAAACTTCATATTCCTGTGTGCACAGCATTCAAATATATTGTTAATAAAACTATATATATAGTATGTGTATAGATCAACTGAGATTGATAAAAAAAATTTTGTTTTAATCGATCAACTGAATTATTTTATGAATTTTTAATGAATGTAAATGTAATAAAATATATTTTTTATTGTTAATACAGTAAAACAAAATGTTTTAAAGTTTAATATATAAAATAACAACAACCTTTCACCACCACCCCAAAATATGTAATATATATATATATATAAATTGTAATTTATTTTCCCATAATAGTTGTTCCTAGTCTTTACTATTTACCATTTATTTATTTTTTCCTTTGTTTTTGGTATAGACAGTGGTATGTTACTTGACATGATCAAGAATTTGTCATTCATTGAATTTTGAGAAGCAACATAAACAATAAAACAGGCTTATTAAATAAACCAGAAATAGTATATTATCCACTTACCTGAATTTGGCAGCTGTAGTAAATTCTGAATATGCTTCCTGTAATCTACCACAGGAGCTTGACAAATCCCAGTGATGCCCATAGAAAAATGTAATGAGAGAAAACAAGTTCAATTTACTTGCTGTATAGGATAAGTAATGTGCCAGTTTCATCTGTCCGAAGCTATTTTTATCTGCCTTGATAAGTGGGTAGTTGTTAATGTCGAGTCTTGCCTGGTACCCCAAGTTGATCTATATTCCTTTATTTACTAATGCCATTAAGTACAAGGGATATCCTCATTCTGGAGATTCAAAGTCCATGATTTGAATACATCTTTATTATCTGAGTCTGAAAATTTTGTGTCAGATATGGCTGTTAAACACCCATCCCAAAAGATTTTTGATGTGTCAGCACACAACCCATGAAACACCAATTTCAAAATGTAATTTGAAAAATTCTGTTCCACCACAACTTTATCTTGGCTGCGACTGTTAAATAACTTTCTGATTTGAATATTCATTATCATTTCTATATAATGTATTCCTTTGTTGAACTGTTTTGTTTCACAGAAGGATTTATTTTTACACAGAACTCAATGCCCACCATCGATTACATGGCAGTCAACTTGGAAAAGATTTCTTGACACTTCGCAAGATTTTGAACACCTTCTTCACCACCAACTCAAGTTTACTTGTAGGGCCTGATGTTACACAACCATCACATCGCTCTTCACGCCAGTTTCTTAAGACGTATGTGTTTATAAATTTTCTGTTTTACTTATTCATATTGATTACAGTAGCTTGCTCATTATTCAGTTCACTATCAGTTATTGTTTGTTTAGATATACTCTTTATTGAACCTGCAATATGATGTGTGATAATTAGTAAAAGTGGTGAGATGCAGACAAAAGAATAAATGGTTTAGAGTTTGTGGTTTGTGATGCATGCAAAGAGTAGATTCATTTTAAAAAGTAGGAAACTGCATAGTTCAAGAAGCTCATAATGACTGTTGAATGACGTGTAGAGCACGTTTGTTTGTGAAAACCATTAAGTTTTTTCTTTATAGAGAGTAAATGAACTTGAAAGTGGAAAAGCAATATAAGGAAGTTTCAGAATTAAGAAAGGATAAGGAAGAGAATAAAAATGAGGATTGATTGTAATGTGAAGTAAAAGTTCTTGGGATAGCTAAATGAACATATGTCATGTGTAGGTAAATGTATCAAATATATTTTAATCAAAGCTGTTGAGAATAACATAGTATACATACAAGAGACAGTTTGACCCTTCAAAACTGTCCCTATACACCCACACTTGAAGGAAAATAACAATTTAAATCTGCTCTATTTTTCAGGAAATCATTGATTTTCATTTTATGTAAGATGTTGACCTCCACTACTTAACCTTAGCCTGTCATGAACCATGATAGTGATTCATAATAGGGTTTGCCCAGATATTTCACAAATTTTCTAATATATTGTATGAGCAAAAACCATCTTAAAAAGCAGACTTGTGTTTGAAACAATACTCAATATCTTCTATCTCAATGGCTAAGGCTGCTAAAATATTGATAGTTGCAATAAAGTTGACTTTCCTATTGTTAGACAAAATCCATTCATTTGTTCATGTTATTCTTGTTTCACAAGCCTACAGATAAAATTTCTATGAATAGTTTATTAAAACCTGGGCAAACCTGTTCAGATCTCTTCTGCACAAGTCATAGGACTATTTTTATATTGGTTCTTGAAATAGAAAAAGAGATTTTATCAGTTTTTTATTACTACTGGCCAAGTTACTATTCAAAGCCATTCAAGCAATGAAGCATACAGCAAAAACAGCTAGGTATACTGCACCAAAATCTATGCTACCAAACAAACTCCTGCAAAGGTTGGAGGGCTATTTTTAAGTTGATTCTTGAAAGATGATATTTCCACTCTCTAAAATATTCTAATTTCTTCTTTGCTACCAACATAAGCTCTTTGAAGCCATTCAAAGCATTGCAGAAATCTAAAAGCCATTTAATCATTGTTATACTAGCTATACATCAGCAGGAGCATCTTAGTCTATCAAATCTGAAGAATATCATCACATTTAAGGATCAACTTACTTTATATAGAGCATATAAGTAATTCTTGAATTCTATATCAGTAATGTAAATGGTATACAAGTATTAGTCTACTAAAAAGTTACAAAATACAATGATCATACAGCTGTGAGACTGATTTGTCCTTGGTAAATGTACCAAACAGGACACCATAGGGTGTCCTCCTATATCCTTAATTTGAAATAACTAAATAATAAGATATTAACTTATAACTTCAAAAAATAATGTTTATGTATAGTGATGAGATGTAAATTATGAAATTATGTACCTGTGTTTAAGAAATAGGAATGAGAGAAGATGACGGATATAAGTACCCCTGAGTAGTGCATCGTATATAAACTACTTGTAAAAGGAGGAGAGGAATGCTCCATCTTCAGATAAAAAGGAAGTTGGAGAATAAGCGAAGCTAGTAAAGAGAAAATGTATTTGTTATTTGCCAAGCCAAGACAAAGAGTTCATTCAAAATATAGAATGAGGCACATTGAAGGAGCTAGTTACGAGCCAGGAGATTGTCGTTTATGCTCATCTGAAGACACCAACTTCTGTTTTCAGAAGAATTTTGTTTTTTGATACTCTTGTTAACTTTGACGGTATGAAAAAGGAGAGAAAGCAGATTTGTCAGAACCATTTAATTTAAAGAAACTGTGTTAGAAGTATATAGACAAAGACAGGATGATTGGCCAGAAGCCGTGAAAGCACAGCTATTTCAGGTCCATGATCTTCCAGCAGCTGATGTACTGTATCATCAAACATGCAGTGTCAACTTTAGGACCAGTAGATAAGTTTATGCTGCATACAGTATCACCTAGCTAAAAATGAAAGACATAGAACTGGAAACCCTAAAGACAAGAGACAAGTAGAAACTTCTAAGAAGCCAGTGAATTCCTTGAGGAGAGTGACGATAAACAAATTAGTATCAATGACCTCATAGAAGAAATGCATAAGATCATATATGGCACTAACTTGGAAGTATACAGTTTCAATTATATGAAGTAGAAGTTAAAGAAACATTTTGGTTGACAGCATAAACATTACACTTTAAAAATAATAGCCTTTGCATTAATCCAAGAATTTCATTGCCATGGTAAAGTTGATCCTGAAACTGAAAAAAGAGTTTAATTTGGACAGTGCTCTCTTAGAGGGAGTATGAAACCCCAGTGATTTTCTGCAATCATGGATGATTGGTTATCCATCTGCATGCTGGAATAGTCATCAGCATGGTAAGCAAAGTGTAAGTATCAGTGCTAGCAATAATCCTAGGATTACATCTGTTGGTCCACTTTCAAAAGCAATTACATGGATAGCAACACCTTTGAGATCAGTAGTTGAGGATTGTGCAGACTATCTAGACTTAATGTAGGAGCAGCAATTCGAGTAACGTTTTGGTGGAATATACCAATCTACATATGGAACCAGATGGCTGATTGGTTCAAACAACAACCACATAATATCACATAACTATAGGTGAAATGCATCTAATTAAACAGCTGAAGCAATAGGTATATACTCAGTTCTGAAGTACAACAGAGTTTGAAATGCAGGATCATGCAATCTTCAGAGAGTGCTTGGCCATCTCCAGAAGTGATTGTCAGGATGAAGAAAGGTATATTCAGGATCTACATTGATCTTAGATGGGTTGGTGTGTTAACTCACATAGATATCTTTTTGTTTTCATGAACAGAATGTTTAGACGTGTTGAAAAATGCCTATTGGTTCAGTGTTTTAAACCTGGCACCTGGGTACTGTCAAGTCAAGCTGGATGATGAGAGCAGATCTAAGACAGCTTTTAGTACAAAATATGGCTTGTATGAGTTTTGTGTAATGTATTTTAGCCTGAGTAACAAAGCCACCTCTTTCAAGTTGCTAATGAAGTTTAAACTGAAGAGGATGTAATGGAAGAAGTGCCTGATTTATGTTATTTAAGTCTTAGAACATAATAGAAGTCAAAGAAAATGTGTGTTCATGCACACAGAAGTGTAATTGTATGTGATAATGTGTTATGAAGATATATGTGGGTAGCACTGTATGGGTAGAAATAAATGTGTGTATGACCCACTTATGTGTAGCAATTTACATGAAGTCATTTAAATGTGTATAAAAGGAATGGATCAATTACACAAAGAATACAACTATTAAACAACATGTGAAAGGAAATAAATAATTTGATCTTGATGTTTAGACTTTGTGATATGAAATTAACTGTTACTACTGATCTGTAAGGTGTTATTTGACAATACAGCATAGCTTCTATTTTCATTTACACTTGTGAGTGAGGGTTTCAATTTTGACACTGAAATATTCAGCAGGTAGTAATTTTTCCTGGAAAGATAAGAGTAACGGAAAGACTCGCATGATATCTGTTTCTTTTTTGTAATGGTAATACATGTTATGTCAGTTGGATCACATGAAAATGATTAAGAGAAGGTGAAATTATCAGTAGTATTTGAAATTCACAGAAGAACACACAGTTTTTAGATATTTTATTAACTTTGTTTCAGTACAAAATTCAGTATAAGATACATGAAAATGTAGGCTGTGAATGCTCTAGGTGGGGTGGAAAGTAACACCCATTTGGTAAAACTATAAATTACATCAAAGCTAGTACTCAACTCCTAACTGGAGAAGGGCCCTAACGATAGCCCTAATAGATATTAACATTCAGAATAAATTGTTGGAATCATATAACATGAGTCTGCTCGTGTGTAAAGATGTTGTTTATGTAACAACCAGACAGTAATGGAAGGAATGGATCTGCATCAAAAAGTAAGTATGCTGGCTAGTGCCACAAGAATGGCATTAGTGGGCTGCATGGCTAAAATGGTATGGTCAAGCAGAGACACAATGAAGCATGTAGATTGAGATGTTCACAGGTGCCAGGGATATTTTTCAGTGGGCAATTAGAGCATTATCACATTTGAACCCTTTAGAAATGTTGCTAAACCAAGATAATCCATTTGTTACTCAGCCTCTAAAGGTGGTTTAGAGGGGAGTAATGGTTATAAAAGGGGCCATTATGATATTCATTCAATTTATACATTTAGCAGACCTTTTAAGAAATTGGAATTAATTGGCTTTGTATTTTTATTCCAGACCTTTGCTATTTTAAGTCAAATTTGGAACCAAATTGGCTATCTTCAACTAGCCATTGACATTTCATTTTCTAGTGTGATGAAGTATCTATTACACTGCCATGGAAGACAAGCTATGAGGAATCATAGTACACAAAGGACTATATTTTGATGAGGAGCTAGACTTCTTCACCAACCTGAAACACATGAAACTGGCCTGATCTACCACCTAGTATAGTCCATGAATGAAGATCCATTGTTGGTAGACAAATTGGACATTTGCGGCTTTGCCAAGTAGGTTTTGAGCTGCCATTAAAATCTCCAAACCTCAAGCATTTCAGTCTCATTGAACAGAATAGTGAAGCCAATCAAAGAAAAGCCAAGAATCACCTCCACTCCCATCATGCTGAGTTTATCAACTGCTCATCCTCTTCCATCAATCGCCACAAGAACAGCAAAGAAGAAGGTGAAATAGTTGATGCCTTGGCATTGGTAGTCTCTCTTAAGGTGCCCCATTGGTGAATGATTGACAAGTGAGGTATAGGCACTTGATATGCTTTCATTACTTCCTGAGCCCAAGAGGACTTTCTTGTGGTAATAGTCCCTGAGGGATGGATGAATGCCAGGAAAACAGGGGTAAGGAATCTGTTGATGCTTAACAGTTACTACCATTGATTTAAGTGACCAACACTACCAGTAGCTAGCTGGCTGCTGCAACCTCAATGTCTGTGTAAACTATCACCAGCACTGGCAACTGGGATCTCTGTGGCAAACAAAGAACGATCCACCTTGACTGCAACAAAGAAAGTTGTGGGAATTGCCAGACCTCATGTGCAGTGAAATGTGGCCTGAACAGCCTTCACCATAAAGGTCCTAGATTTCCTTCAGTAGCAATCAAAGACCAATGACCCCATCTACTACCATCACTATATTTCTAACAGTAGGACAAATGCATACTAAAGTAGAATTGCCAAGAAATGGTGGGCAAAGAAACAGAGTTAGAGCCTTGTATAACCAGTGCCCAATGCCATTTTCCCAGTTAGAAGGAAAAGACCACTAGCTGAATAAGACCAGATAAGTCTTGGTCCTGGCCAAAGCCATTATCATGCATATGATGACAACCAGTTGGCAATCTACAGCCTCTTTGAAGGATCTGCTTTTGGGATTGAAATAAGGTTGAGAGAAGATGGACTTTACAGCTATTGTTGAAGGAAGTGTACATTTTGTAAATATGTATTTCATATTTCATTTTTTGAGGATGTTGTCTTCAATCAGTGTTGTATATATATTTATGATGAAGTCCTGGGTGCATATATATATGTGCATAACATTTATAAGGGTTTGTCCTGTATGATGAATATAAATGTTTTTCTTGAATATAAGAAAATAGTATATTTGTTAAGTGTTTTTAGTTTATTTCATTTTATTAAAGGGATCTTAGTAACTGTGTTTGCCATGTTTAGTATGGTTGAACATTTTTCTTATGAAGGGTTACTTTCACTTGCATGATTGTACTTACCATATTGTTGATGTGTTTTGTGTTAATCATTGTTAAAGGGTTTTTGATTGTGATTCTTTGTTGTGGATTGACATTTTATTTTGTATCTGCATAGTGTTAGATTACCTTTTCATAAAGAGGGTAGGTGGCCATTGGTAAAGGGTGTAAGTTGAGGATTTCATTGTTAAAGTGTATTTATTTTGTGTTATCTTTGTTGAAAGTTTTTTATCTGTGCATTTCTTAGTTGAAAGATTTTGCAGCATGTGTTTCCATCTGTATTAATTGGTTTATTTTAGTATTATACGTAGTTTCTATGTTAAAGGGTCTATTTTGTATTGTACATGTTATTGTTTAGTTAAAGGGTTTTTTTGTACAATATTTATTTATTTCAGTGTATTTGGTTGTAATTTTTGTATTACATTTTTTCCTGATGTGTTGTGAAATCAGTGTTGTGTGTATTCTCAGGACAAGAAAAGGGTAATACATTCCTCAAACATTGTGTAAATTTAAAGTTTATTGGTTTTTAAGTTAAAATTAAGTGTCAACTTGAGATCAAGCCTGAAATAGAAAAGACAAGAAACTGTGATATATGAATATATCATGCATTGTTGTTGTCTTGTAATATTATAGTGTTTATTCTTAATTTATTCTTTGTTTTGTATATGCACAGGTTTCACATAACATGTAATGAAGAAAGCCATTAAGTTCATTTTGTCATAGCTTCATTTGTTCTTGAGTGGATAATATTGCTGATGTATAATGATGTCAATAGTGTCCTTCACTAGTTACTCAGGTGATATATATTGAGATTACAGCTTCACCTATGTTGTAATTAGAATGACCAGTCACGTGTATATCTTTCTTGATTGAATCTCACTTATTTAAATCTCATTAAAATTTTAATGCTAATGGTGTTAATAATAACACTTCCATTATATGGAAGGCTCCTTCAGGAGCTTTGATGTTTCAAAAATAATATTTTCAGGTATTCTTCCTTTGAACATAATGTAAGGTATAAATAAGCAGTTATTACGAATATGACAGGATGAAGAGGAAAACTGGTTAAATGTAGATCTCTACAGCCAATTTTAAGCTTAGAGAAGAGTCATTTGACTTTGTTGACTTCATTCGTAGAGGTGACTGTAGTTTTTTACTTTTAAAATAGAAGAAACTAACAGATTTGATCATTACTCTAATAGGAAATTACACTGTATACACTATCAAGTTTAGTTTCTTTCATAGTAATGCTACAAATCTTTACAATAGTAGCTGTTAAAATTGGAAGCATTGGTTACTGTTAGCATGTTAGATTTCATTGGTGTTGCAAATCTCTGGTTAGATAGAAATTATGAAGATTTTTTCAAAGGAACACAAAATCTGATGCAGACTCAAGTTCAATAACTCAACAAACCTATTCCTAGACCCCCAGGACATCCTGAGTCTAACTGCCAAGTTTGATCCTGCTGGCTCCAAAACTGTTTGACAATTTTGCAGACAAATAATAACCAAATTCACAAACATACAGCATGAATTAATATAGGATAAAGAGTGCATTAACTGTTGTCTTTTAAATGTCAGTTGACATTACAGAAATGTCTAAGTGAAAGATTGCTAGTGTAACTGTATTTTGAAGAAAGAAGGGATGAAAGGTAAATCGGGAAAATTATAAATGTATTATTGTGACGTCTGTTGTTAGCAAACTTTTGAAATCTAATCAGAGGGGCTTTAGTAATAACCTTTTAGAATCTTGGCATTTAAGAAATTTTAATATTGGTTTAAGTTTTATTTTCCATGAACAAATTATTAGGGTTTTATGATAGGATGTTTGTATTGATTTAGATGTTCAAAATTGTCAAGGGCTTTAGTAATATGCTGTGGTCTCTTTGTGTGCAAACTTGAGTATTAGGAATGTTAACTTTAAGCTCTGGAAATATATATCCATACATGTTCTGTTTTGGAAAACTGTATCTCTCTTAAAGTTGTAAAGTTTTGAAATGGTTTTTATGTAATTATGTGTATATGAAGGATCTTGTTTTGGTGTATTGCTTGGCTGTTTTGGTGGGTGTATAGGTTACTTTGGCAGAGTGGTCTACTGTCACCTTTATCATTGTCAAGATTTTATGAGTATTTTGTTTCTTCATTTTGACTTAATTTAGATTGATCATGCTTCCAATTTGATAATAAGGAATGAAGAATATTTGTACATGTTTTATTGGACTATTTTAATGAGCTTTAAATAAGTCTTTCCTTGTTTTATATATATATATATATATATATATTAGTCCTGTATCCAGAGTAGTTAGGAAGCAGTTTGAGTTTACAAGATTGGGCAGGATGGATACCATCATCCTTAGTTGGTATTTCTTATGTTCTTTCAAGGCTTGTAAAAGTAAGCTGTTAGCATGCATTTTGTTCACCAGCACAAGATACTTACCTATGAGGCTTAATTTTGAAATGTAGATTAATTTTTTCTTTGGTTGTTTTTGTTGTTTCCGGTTTCTTTTGGACATGTGAGATCCACTCAATACGTGTATGTACACCAATTTACAACAAATATATTTTTTAAGAACGGTATATACATTCAATTCATTTTATTAAAACTAATTTAATTTTTTTTTCAGTTTTCTTAAAAAAGCTAACTCTGTTGTGGATGCAGTCACTTTCCACCAGTGAGTATTTATTTATTTGTTTGTTATAATTGAGAACTCACCTTTCATATGCGATGTGCTATATTAAAGTCATCATGACAATTTAGTTTGTATATGTTTATTGATATTTTTGTACACTCTCAGAAAAGTATTATTATATGTAAATAAATTGACATGTTGCAATGTCTATCTTTAGGTGTGGAATGGATATGAATATATATATACCTTCCTGAACAAAGTTTTGTCATCTTCTTTATTCTACCTTAATCCCATCTAGTTTTTCGAGTTGGCCACCCGGGTAGTCCTCCAATAATTTCTATTCTCCACTTCCTGACTGAACAGTTTTGTGATATACCTCTAATTTTTAAAGAAGAAAAATTTGTCATTTACTTTTAGGTGATGCATTTCTTACTTCCTGATAATTATTTATTATTTTGTACTTATTTCAGAAGTATAATGAATATTAGGTTGTGGTTGTTAATGCTTCCCCCATGTCCTTTTCAAAATTTTTATTTAAAAGATACTACTGTAATGGAAAGACTGCTACTTTGAAGGACTTCCTTGACATTGACCTCATGGATTCGTTGGGAGAGGAAATTAGCACTGTTAAAGAGATCGTTAAAGAAACAGGCCCAGCCCAGTCTATATGGTTGGGTGAGTCGGGCTCTGCTTGGGGTGGAGGTGCACCTGGTTTGTCAGATACATATATTGCTGGATTTCTGTAAGTGTAACTTGGTTTATTATTATGAATAGTATTGAAATTTGTTCTTTAGATGAGACTTTGTTGGAGCATTTGTTTTATACCTAAGAAAAGGAAAACTTGTATATATCAAATAAGTAATTTTATTATATCAAATAAGTAAAAGATCTGTATGGGAATATTAAAATTAGTTTATACAGTTTCTATTTTCTCTACATTAGAATATTGAAAATATATCATCTCAAGCCTATTTGAATATTTTCACTTCATAAAAGAGATATGTGAATTGATTTGGGTGTCTTTGAATGCAGAGTTTTATAACTATTAGCTTTTTCAGTTACTAGATGGTTGTATTGTTTTTGTGGTATATATTTAACATGTAAGTATGTGTACTGAAGTTTGAGATGCAGCTTAGATTTTAAAATTAAGAATAACTTGAATTTATTTCATTCTGCAATATGTTTCCAGTTTTATAAAAATTTAAATATCTGTCATTTTCTAGTTGCATACGTTAAGATTAATTTCTGATAAAAGCAAGTTGCTTGCTTAAATTAAAACTAACAATCAACCAAATAATGAGTATAGTTATCAAATATACTTCTCGTACTTCCTTACTTATAAATATTTGTTTCATCAATTGAGTGCCCTTGTTGCTAACAGTACTTCCAATATGGTACATTACCTCTTCTCACATAAATAGCTATTCTTGTTCAGTGCTACCCTCTATATACAAAATATTTGTTTGCATGCCACAAGCTTTCAGCTCCACGTACCTTATAATTGACTGATTCAACTGCATTTTGCATACAAATCATTATGCAACAACTCTCCACCAATAAGAGTGTGACACTCTCCTGATGTATGTGACTTCCTCGCTTCAATTCTACCGAGCTATCACTTCTCATTTGGCAGTTCTCGTATCAGGACTTTTTTTTTGTTGTGTGTGTGTGTGTGAGTGTGTGCACTCTTCGGATTTATTCAACTTTTTAATTTTTTTTCGTTATTATTCTGAAGTGGATTTTCTTTTTTTCTTCAACAGTTAGTCACTTTTCAGATAACTTATTTTCCCAGATTTAAATTTTTTTCCAATCAAATTTATGTTTGATTTTCAATTTTACACAATGAATTCCAAAATTCAGGTTACCACTTCGGATATCATACCTTCAACTAGCACACTCACACAGGCTACAGGTGAGGGTGACTCGTCTTTGGATTTATTGGCTATCATTTGCTGTGAGATTGATTGTTATTTGAGTGTTGAGTGAACCTGCTTTTCCTTATCATGTCCTTATTCCTCCTGAACATGCCAAACCTGTTTGGGTCAACAAGGATTTTGACAGCTTTTTCCTGCCACCTGATTTTGCTGTATCTTTCTATGCCCCTACTGCAGAATCAGTTAGGCCTAAAACAACTTTTTTAGGCATGATTTCTCAGGCATGTTCTATTTTATCCATTTCCCTGATTTTGTATGATCCCCGTCTTTCTTTGTTACATGATACCTCCTCTCAGTATTTGGTTTGACCCCCTTCACCGGGATATTAGGGTTCATTCTAAGCATTTTGTTTCTCAGATGGTTGAAGGTGCCAGCATGCCTCACCCTCCATGGGCTTTGGATCAGTTTGCTTTGGCCTATCACCAGGCTGAATGTCCTAATCTCAAATCTCAACAGTTAGAATTGATTTTACCCATGTGAGAGACAGACCTTGATCATCCTATTCGTTTATTATATGCCCCATTTTCCTGCCTTTGTCTTACCCTATCAACTCTCCTATGGTGCTTGTCTACTATCCATCTCCTTTCTGAGACAATCCACAAAGATCCTGAGGCTTTTTTGCGGGATTGTGTCTCCAAGATTACCTCCATATTTGCACTTTTGTCTTTTTCAGCTCTTGGATACTCTGTTGTTGGGATCTCTTGAGGAGGGATGCAACTTGTCCCAGGTTCATCTGCCACCTCCTTATCTATGGGACTTATGTATGGCCCCTTTTCATCAGCAGTATGTTTTTAGTAATATTCCTGAGACTCTGGAATCCCATGTGGAGTCGGTGCGACCACTACCTGTTTTTCTTTGATAGATTGTTTGTCACATTCTGAGCCTGGGTCATTTGGCAGGAAGCTTCAGGTCAGTGATTCTGGCAGAAAGATCTTTCCATGTGACATCCTGGATCTTTTGTCTGTATGCCATGTCTTCATCTTGCCAGAAATCATATGGTTATGATCCATTTCAACAATTCTAGAGCAGTTGCTTATCTCATTCACCAAGATGGCATTAATTCTGGTTCCCTCTGTTGTCAGAACTTGGATCTTTTTGGGCCCACATGCTCGGTATTCGTATCATTGTGTGTCATGTTCTGGATGCATTCAGTCTCGTTGCAGATTGACTTTCCTGTCCAGACAAAGTGTAAGTGGAACATTTTCTGCTGTTGGTCTTTGGGTCAGTAGTTTTCACCCACTAGACCCACTGTTTTTCATATTACGGATTTCCTTACCTGGCTCTTTGATCAGGGGTCGTCTGTCTTTTCAATTGTGGGTTATCAAACTGCCTTATCCCGCACTTATAATTTTTTCCGCTACCTTAAAGTTTTCACATCTCTTACCCTTTCCCTCTTGTAGCATTCCTTCCAGATTAGTCATCCACCTCAATATGCTGTCTTTCCAGATTGTGATGTAAATGTGGTCTTCACTGCCTTGGTTTGCCTCTGTTTGAACCACTGTCCTCATGCTCGATTTTCTTCTTATCTCTTAAGACTTGTTTCCTTTTCCTCTTAGCCTATGGACATCGTAGATCAGGTTTATTTGCCATCGACATTTTACAAACTCTGTATCATTCCACACACATTCTCCTTCATCTCGATTAATCTTTCCTCCCTGAAACTATAGCAGCTTGGGAGGGTAATTCCTCCTCACCACTGATTTCTCTTCCTTGAACTTCCCACCTTTATCCTTGGTGAGATCCAGATAGACTACTATGTCCCATCTATGCTCTTCCTTTTTATGATGCCTGCATGGCTTCCTTCTATGGTACCCGTTTCCGCCAAGTCATTCCTTGGCAGGCATCCTCTGTTTGTGACCTTTCTCCTTCCACCCTGACCAGTTGTGTTCGGCTTTTAATTCGATTGGCTTATTCTTCTCTATCGTCTTCTTCCTGTACTTTGTTCCAGGTGTCTTCTCATCTGATCAGGTATCTTACCCTTTCCTTTGTCGTCCCTTGGACTACTCTACATATGTTCATATCTCGCTATCTGCATCGAATTGCTGTATCTTCATCATTGGGTTATAGTCTTCCACCTGTAGCCATTCTTCAGACTTCAGTGAGAACTGTGACTGGGTAAGTTATCTTTTATATCTATATCTCTTCTTTTTCAGGGGCTTTCCCTTTTTTTCTCACTGTCTGGATCCTGCCCTGTGGTAAGTAGTGCCTAACCAGGTACATTTAAAATAGTCAAATCTGTACTGTTAGGCCATGATGACTTAACAATTATAATTTCCATGGCCACTAAACATACACTGCTTAGATTGTGTATTCCACAAGATTGCTTGTAGGTTTGTCCTCATGATATATTTGCTTCATTAATATGCCCATCCCAGACAGCACTCACCCATAGACTTCATGGGTAAAGCAGAAGGGGATAGCTGCCTATCTCTGCTATGCCTTAGATTGAATAAATCAGGTGTGGTCTGCTTTTCAAAATAGGATTCTCGTGGTCACCCGTTGCACTGTCTCAGGTGTTATCATTCCTCCAGACTATCTACTGCAATTCCTCCCCTTTTTTTCTTCCAGTGGAGTATGGGAGTCCTTACCACTTTCCAGTTCCAAGCACTGGGGTAGTGGACCATGGAGACATCTTCCTGAATGTGATAATGATAAAATATACATATAATGATAAATCCATTCAGTTGAGAGTAGGGTGGTGGTGTTTTTCTGGTATAGATGATGAGATGTCCTATACTATGTATAATTGGAGTGAACTGTCAAAATCCCCATGTGGATGTCGGTTCCCAGCGGCTGGGTTTTGGATTTAGAGCTGAACCAATCAACACAAGTTCTCACGTGTGTGTTACAGGTGTGTCTATTTCCTCACTCAATTATACTCTTGTTCCTCCATCCATGTTGTGGGTCATAATGGAGGTACTTGCAGATTAATATGGTTCTTCCTCTTACACTATCTCTCAATGATTTTATTATATCGAGGATGTTATTGTGCTGGGGGTGGTTCCTGTCGGTTTGGTTTTGAGTGAGACAGCTTACAATACAAAGACATCTTTATGGAAGTTGGGTTCCAGATCGGTCAACCAATTTCTCACATTGCTATCATGTGTCCCATTCATGGATCGGGGGTATGAGATTCCCTCTAGTCTGATTAACATTAGATGAAGATGGTATGATCCTCTTGCTACCCCCTCGTGGATGTCGCTTTCAAGTAGCATGAGTTTTGGATGCAGTTGATTTGCTGTGTATGGTCTGTTGTGCCATAGCCACTCTACACCTGGAGGCACATCCTTTTATTCTCACCCACATTAATGTACTCTATGGGATTGATATTCCAACATCATATGGTTTGAATCTCTATCCAACCATCGTTCTCTCCCTTTTGGATGTGCTCCTCCCAATTTCCACCCATGTCTGTGACACCTCTTTTCACACTTGAAGAAGAGTGTACCTGGTACAGATATGGTATTCTTCTCCCACATATGATCCTCTTCCGTGAGGATCTACTCTTTTAAGGTGTCCTTCAGATGCTTTTGAAGGATGATGCTTTTTTCCTTCGCACCAGTCCCTCCACCTATGTGGGATTCCAGCTATTTATGTGAGCGGAGATAATGTACTATATCAGAAGTTATAATTTTCCTATACAAAAAATATATTTGCTATAGGTACTTGCCTCCTCTCACATCATTTACACTTTTTGCTTTTTTCCTTGTCCTGATAGGGATTACTATTTTTCAAAATTTAAAGTTGGCAGTTATGCTTTTAATATAAGTAAAATTAGAGACAGAATAGAGTATACCACACAGAACACACAAACACAAGTTGTTAACCTCTAGTAAGGTGCTAGATTTAACGTTTGCTGAACAACATAGTAACAGTGAGACCGCATGTATTAAAACCTATGAAATGGGTCCAACAGTAGTGGGTCCTTACATCGGAGTTAAATTGCTATAACACTTTTTATTATTTAGGGGTAAGTCAAGTGGCAGGACAATACCAATTGTAGAACCCAAACTAATGTTTATAAAGATGCAAAGTAAAAGATAATAATAATAAAAAACATATCAAATCAGTTATGAATTATACACCAGATAGATAGAATATTGGTACTCAGATTAGAATATAACCATGTTAGGTATAATAAAAAGAAAAACAATACATTAAACCTAATTTAAGGTGTGTCTGGCATAATTACTCTGACTTTGACTAACCTCTGTCATTTAATAAAACATGAAGCAATAAACAGGAAGTAATGAATAGTTAAATCTTTAATAAAAACTGAAAAGTCAACCTGGCAGGACTGGAGGAAGTTCAATAATAATAATAAGACATAAAAGGAAGTTACAGCAATAGTAAGTGTAACAAAGTAATTAGCAGAAACTAATGTAACTTAACAAATAACGTACTGTTATACCATATGTGGAACTATTATATAGCTACTATTAACTATTTACATACTACAAGCTAAAACTTACAGGAGGTAAAACTAATTTATTCAATATCTAAGAAATTAAAGTTTATACATGAGAGTTTTGAAAAGGTTGTTATATTCTGGAAAACTTTTAATCCCACTATTAGTAGCAGAAATACTGCAGTAGTAATTCACTCCATATCATTCATTTTCTTCAATCCTTTTTTTCATTTAAATCACTTAATGCATCACAAGTAATTATACTGTGCACATGTATTTAGTATGATCATTAACTCACACTTGGTGTAATGCAACAATACATATTTGCCTTTAAATTCAGTTTACTTCTCAAAAAATGTACAAGCATAATTAATCAATGAGTGGCACTGTAAGATTACAAGGAAAGTAGTTTGAATAAAATAGATGAAAGTCAGAACTTTGAAATAACATGTATGTACATTTGACCTGCGTTTTACAATCCATTAATTAATTATTCCTAAAAACATTGTACAGCAACAACAAAAATCATGATATAATAATTACATTGGTTAACATTGGTTTTGGTACTAATGTTGGGCACAACACAGACAGCCCATATTGTAGCTTTGTGCTTCACAATTAACAAAGAAACACACATTTACAAAAAACTGTGTAACACAGCGATCACAAAAGTGTACTTTATCAAATTTTGTCTTGAGTACATTTCTGATGGCAAAACAAATTCTGTGCTTCTGTTAACATAAACTGCTTTCAGAAATTTTGGGTGATAAACAACTCAAATGATATTAGGTCTACTGCAGGAATCTTCACCTTGTCCTTCAAGCTAACTTTATTGTTTAAAAGATGGATTGTGTGTGAACTACTGATGTTATAAACACTTAATACTTGATTAGTATTTAACTGAGTTAAATGTGAGAGAATCTCTTGCCAGTTGTTTTTTAGATTATACACATCATGTGTCAAACATCACCCAGCCTGATGTTATTACACTATATGTTAGTACCTCTTACAAAATTAATTATAAAAGAATTACTTATTGTCAGTTATCAATAATGATGAAATGATTTGAATTTTCACACAAATAGATTGTTGTAACAATATGAAATACAGTAAAGATGAAAGCTATAACAACATCTTAACAATAAAATTGTATGATTTATAAAGCCATTTAAACTAGAAAGTATGGTGAAACATACTAATACTTTTTATAGTTCATTTAATTTATGCAGTATGTATTAGTAACATTTCAGGTAATCTCACTTTTGTTTAAGCATGTCTCAGTGCTACCTGTTTCATAATACCAGATCACATTAAGCATTCAAGGGGATAGATTTTATTGTTGTGGAACAATCTATTAACTGCATTTGCCTGTAGTTTGTTGTTAGTTTTTTATTAAGGCTAGTCTTGAGCAAGTGCTTTATTTTATCTATTTTATTTAGCTGTGTAGCACTCATACTGATTATTGATAGTGCTATACATCTAGATAAGATTGAAAAGATACAAAACTTATTTAAGATTGGTTGTCAGGTTTATATATAGATGGGCCAGATTATGTACAGTAGGTGTCTGCAACATGTTGGCAGTAAATCTCAACACTAAACAAAGAGCACACAATCCACTTGTTTTAAAATTAATCTATTAAAACAAGTCAAATGTATATATATACACAAATGTTCATTACACAGTTGTATCTAGAGCTTTAAATAATCGCCTCTTTTCGTCAAATTCCAACTGGTTCAGTTACTTTAGAACACAACTGACAAGACAAATTATTCTTCCTGCTCTTTTGTTACAATACAAGTGGTGATAATTTCACTTATATTACACTGTTTGTTACCACAGTTGTATCCATAGCTTTAACTAATTGTCTCGTTTTGTCAAAGTCCAAGTAGGTTGGTTCAGTTACTTTAGAACATAATTGACAAGACAAATCTCGTTTTGTCAAAGTCCAAGTAGGTTGGTTCAGTTACTTTAGAACATAATTGACAAGACAAATTATTATTCTCTACTTTGTTGTTACAATACAATCTAAGATAAATATTTTCGCTTCAAAAAAAGCCACTGTATGCTCTTTATGGCTGAACTCACAATCATACAATCTAGATCTATCTGTCTAACTTGAACTACAGTTTGTATGTGTCTGTAGCCTGACTAAGATATCATGATGCAATACTACTCAATTAAAGCAATGAGAAAAACTTATCACATTCAACAGTCATTTATATCTAACACTGGTCGTGGGATATCAAAATATTATTACACCAAACAAGCTCCAACAATGTTACAGAACACCAAATTCTTCATTAGGGCCTGGCATTCCATCATTGAATCACT
The DNA here is from genome assembly GCF_000517525.1 of Limulus polyphemus. NCBI lineage: Eukaryota > Metazoa > Arthropoda > Merostomata > Xiphosura > Limulidae > Limulus > Limulus polyphemus. The sequence goes on from NW_013668251.1 coordinate 29,757, forward strand.
GCCCTTTTTTATAGTGGCATTCCAACTCCATAACAACCCCACAGATACCAACCAAGCAGGGGATTGCCTAAAAGGTGCCTCAGAGGACAGTCATGGGTGGACAGGTGCTATACAGCAATCACTTGGATAATTCTTCACTACCAGATCTCAGATTTCTGCATGTAGAATAACCATATGGTAATACTTAGACCTGTGGAAGTCAGATTAAACATAAAATGTAGAGTTTGGGCAGAGGATGAAGCAAATAAAGTCTGTCAGCATCTGTTTAAAGACCATAGTGGACAGTTGCATGTTATTACACCAAAAATAGCAAAAGACCTAGTTAACCATTTATCATCTCACATAGCAACATCTGCATAAGGCTGATGGAACACTGAAACTTCCCACAAGCAGCACAAGGATGGATCTAGAAGCCATAAAGCAATCTTTCCTCTTGATTGCTGGAAGCAACAAACCACAAATAGACATTGCCACCAATATAATATATGCAACTGAAAAGCAGTAGTGCATAAAATTCAGAATGATTGGTTCATAGATGATTGGCAGAAAGCAAATCAAGTGCCTGGTAAGACTGTCAGCTTGATGTATTTACCAGGTTATGCAAAGGTAAAGGTAATTGAGAAAGCTAACAAGCTCAAAAAGAAACCCTTTATCCAATCCAACTATGGCACGGTGTTAACCTCCTTTGCATTACAAAGATGAAAGTGGCAACCATGGAAGGTCTTCATTGACATTTAGAAGGAAGGAGACTGCTGGAACTCTCTTTTACTGCTTGTCACTTAGTTCTCAACAGACTTGTGCTAAGACTATCATTAGGTTGTTCTGATGAAAGCATTAGCACAAGAGTCTGAAATTTCATATTCCTCTAAACTGGGCATTTGGAGATTCATGGACAATTCAGTGGCAATGTGCAAATTGAAATGGTAGAAATATCATGATATTAACTTGTTTACCTGTGATTGTCACCTAACCTGGCAAAGCATTTTACTGATAAGTGTAATGTGATGAAACACCACAGTAATTTTACCAAGTAAAATACAATATTTCCAGGTTGAATAATGTAATAACAGTGTATCAGCTACATTTATCTTATTGTAGTTTGTTATCAGTTAATACCTCTCTCACTGTTAATGCTCTACATAATTCTATCAATTATATGAGTCTTCTAGTAATACAGTAAAGGGTGCATTAGATATTTATATGAGTTTGATGTATTTTGATTTTAGTATTTACAAATTGACAGAAATAATGATCTTTCATTGTATGCAGTCATTTTCTATATAAACAGATGGCTGGATAAACTAGGTTTATCTGCAGCACGAGGTCTGGATGTAGTACTACGTCAAAGTTTTTACAATGGTCATTACGGTATGATCACTTCAGATCTTCATCCTCTTCCTGTAAGTATGTATATGTGATTCAGTCCTTTCATTGATCCTGTTTTATATGATTTTGTTAAAATAGGTTTCAGTTTATATTGATATAAAGTAATGTATATACAGGTAAGTGCCACAAGAAATTTAACTTATTTTTAAGATATCAGACAGCTTTCAATATTACTCTCAGTAAGTGGAATGTAAAAAAAATTGCCATTTACTGTGCATGAGGACTTAATTGTGCTTATGGTTAGGTTTCGTATGATTACACATAAATGAAAGAAGAATAGATTACAAAGTTCTGTTATATTTCATATCTGTCTGGTATTGAAACTAACATCTGACTAAAATCATTATTCACTGTTCTTTTGTTTCTTGTGGAAGTAGATAGTGAAGAAACTACATCAATTTTAACTGTAAAGTTACTTTGTTTTTTGTTTTTTTTGCAAACAGAATATATAGTGTGTTTTGGAGAGTGGGAAACTAAATTTAATAAAAGGTTGTGAAACAGTGAGATTTTCTTTGTGGATTAACAAACACTAATGGCATAAGTGCATGACCTTTTTTTTTCTTGTAAAACAAAAAAAGAGATTTGAATTGCCAAATGAGATATTTCTGTAACAAATTAAGATCAGAAAACTCAGATGAGTAAACTATAGAATTCTATTTCCATTGTTGCTTTGTTTTAGTTTTATTTTCTTGTTGGTTTTATTTTTAAATTTTCATGAACTGTGTATAGCTACTTGAAGTTCAAAATCTGATGTTGATAGTTATAGGAGTTTAATATCATAATTGTTGCTACAAATCACTATGTTAAAAATGAAATCCAGAATTTTTTTCTGAAGTTGAGAGCTGTAACTTGTGAAACAGTAAGATTATTTCTGATACTTCATTGTATTTGTATTTGTTTTCTTCATGAGGCAGGATTTTTGGCTGAGTGTCTTGTATAAGTGGCTTGTTGGTAGAAGGGTCTTACGAGTGGATGTTATGCAAAAGGAACGAAAGCTTCGAGTTTATGCACATTGTACAAAACTTGGAAGGTGAGCTCTCCCTATATGATTGGGTTTCCTGCTAGTAAGTTAGCATTAGCTTTGCATAATGTTAATTTAGTGTGATGATCACACTATCATCCAAACCATATTAAGTAACTTTAGGCTTTGTATCTAAATAATGAATGTGTGGTTATCATGGCATTAAGATATATGTATTAAATATTTTGATACATGTACTTATGTTATGCTGTATCAGTAGATGAATTGTAAATAGTCATATGGTAGAAATATTTGGCTTTTAAAGATGTTTACCTTGGGAAATTGAGAGAAAACAGGTAACATAATATTATCATATGATTAGGGTGTACTTACAGATAACATGAGATGATCATGTGACTTGAATCTATTAACAGCTGAAATTTAAAATTAGTTTGGCAATATTACCATTGCATATATTTTATTTGAAGTTTAGGTTGAAGAAAAAAGATCTTACACAATAGTTTTTTGCACACAGTTTCATTTCATTGTATTGGATGCGTATCTTAATATCATAGATTGAAAAAATATTTTTAGTTTTGTGTTGTTTATTTTGTATGTTGTTTTCCCAGTTGTTAATATTTTGGCTTGGTTTTTTTGTTTTGTTTATGGTATCGTTCATTAAACCTTGTTTTCAATAATTTGCACTATCATAAGATAGTTTTAAACAAAATATATTTATGTTAATTAGATCCTTCACTGAGTTTTATCTATTTATATTAAATAAATTAAAATTTATTTTTGAATTTCGTACAGAATGGTTGAAATTCCTGCAAGAAATGATAAAACTAAAACGAAAGTTAATGAGATGTAGATTTTTAATGTAAAAACAAAGACATTTTTATAATGCTTTCTCACATAACAATGTAAAACATTTCTTTCTATAGTTTCATTCTTTTTTGAAACTTTTAACTGCTTTATGTCCCTAATAAAATAAACAATTTAATGGTTGATTGTTAGTTCAAGAAATCATGGGAATAAAATATATGGGAAATAATAAAAGAACACAATATCATGTACAGCAGTTAGTGAAAAAAACCACAATTTCTTCCATTTACTGTGTTTTTTTCACTAATATGGGAAATATTCATGACGTAATGTTGTTTCTAGCATGGTGTATTTATCTTACTGGAGCATATAATTTTTTGGGGGAAAACTCGGCTAGCCATTTCAGGTGGTCTTGCAACCTATGTTAATCTAAAATATTTGTGAACGTTTTGTAGTTATATTATCATCTCCTGATGTAGTTTTGCATGATTGTGCTATAAATTAGAGGCTTTTAAGCCTTCTTTTATTGTTTCTTGATTGAAGCAATGATCAACTTCAGAAAATTAATAGTTTGCTAATTCTTATCTTTCTTTCTGTAATTTTTGTACAGAAATGCTCACTGGATGAACATTTTCATCTTCACCTAAAGTTAATGTGTATAAGTTGTAAACATATCGTTACATATTTTATATTACAACTTGAAAAACTGAAAGGTCAAGAAAATTTTAACAATATAACTTACCAGATTCAAACACTTATAATAAAAGCTAGTGTATAGTTATATCATAACATGTTATATCATTGGGTGAGTTCTAGTGATTTATTTGGTAAATTTAATGCGAAGTCCAACCCATGTAATTGTAATGAACTAATCTTTTTTCTGTGTAGGTTATGTTCACTGGTAGGCTAAACCTCACAATGTTTCAAAGGACTAAAAACTAATGATATGGCTAACTTAAAAATATACCTAATCAATCATTTAATTGAGAGGCCTGGCATAGCCTAGCAGAAAGGGCACTTAACTTACAGCCTGTAGATTGTGGGATCAAATTCTGTCACTGAACATGCTTGCCCTTTCAGTTTTGAGGGTGTTAAATAGTGGTGGTCAATCCCATTATTTGTTGGTAAAGAGTTTGCAATGGATGGTGTTGACTAGCTGCCTTTCCTCATGTCTATCACTTCAAAATTAGGTATGACTAGTGCATGTAACCCTCTTGTAGCTTTGTACTAAATTCAACAAACAAGCACTGTCTTGAACAATTTTCTTGCTAATCAATCTGTGACAAATATGCTAACTTACTAACTCAATAACTGATGAACAGACTCACTAACCAACTGAAACTCTTTAACTGACACTGAACTGAATAATAATTGTAATTCACTCAGTTAAGCATTTTATTATCATACTCTATTTCATAAAGATTCGAGATTTTATCTAAGTTTTCATGAAGTTCCTAGACTTCATGCAATTATTATATTGTACAGAAGACTTCCTCAAGTTGAAAAAGATTAAAATATTAACATATTGTGAAGTCCCTTGAACAACCCTAATACCCAAGTAAAATTAAACATTACACTAAACTTCAAATTCTATAATCAGCAATAACTTCATTATTTACAATTAACAAAAAATCAGTGTTCCCAAATAGGCATTACAATAACTGTATTATTAGTTAAAGGTATTAAACAAAGTACAATAAATATAATGATTAACAAAACAAAATCTCTGATATTTTATTGTCCATTAACTGAGTCTTTTAGAAGGTTTTCTTTACTGAGGCTAATGGTATATAGATGGGATGACTTCTTGTTCTCTATTGTCACTTTTTGTCTTATTAATGGGGTAATTCTCTCTAGTGAATCCACTGGTGGCTATGTCCATAGTGATCCTCTGTAAGTCATCTCAACTGGGCTCTTCAGTGGTTGACTTTCTGCTGGCAAATTTGTTTCTGAAGCTGTCTTGACAAAAACTTTGGGCTCTTCATATGGTCTTTACAGAAGTTAACTAGTTGGTTGCTTTCTCATGGACATTTTTCCATAAATAGTCATGGTGGAAGACTTTTGCTTTGAATCACTTGCACTTCAAGATTCTATAAACCACATCATTGATTTTTTTTCACTGCAACATATGGTCCTTCCCAATACCTGCTTAACTTTGGAATTTGTCCTCTCTTGTGGTGAGGATTGTAAAGCTATACCACGTGACCTCTGGAATCTCGTCTTATCAACATTAATATCGTAGTGACTTTTCATTTTATTACTTGCTGATTTACGTTTTCCCAAGTAAATTCATGAATGACATCAGTAGTGTTACTTATCTTTCTGCATATTCTGTGTAAGACATTGCTGAGTAATTACCTTCAAGATGTGAGTACAAAAGGTCCAATGGCACTATGAGTTCTTTCCCAAACATCACTGATGATGGTGTGTTGCCTGTAGTTTCATATACTGCCATTTGATAACTCATAAGTAGCATTGGAAAATCTAGATCTCACGTTTTCTGATGTTATTCCACATAAATGGCTAATTGATTTAAAATTGTACCATTTTCCAATATCATCCATCCCTACAAGTGTTTCACAATAGCTCAATCACCTCACTTCAAAAAAAGACAAAAAGTACTAAATTAAAATGCAAAATTGTTTATTATGACTTAAATATACATTAAACTACAACAAGAATGAATACAACATAAAATAAACAAAAATAAATGTATTTATCAAAATACAACTACAGAGAGAGATGTATTTGAAAAAACCAAACAATTTCTCAAATTACTATACTGGTACATATAAAACTACTGTAGTTTATTTGGCCTTTCTAACTGTGCTACATGTGGGTTAGAAAAATGTCATTTCTGTTCAGAGCAACAATTTACTCAACAGGCTTCAAAACTTCCTCTCAGAGACACGTTTCCCCTTCAGGTCAGTTACAAACAACCATTAGATTTACATAGTTTGGAATGTGCACTTTCTATTGGTTATAAATATATACTTGAGAGAAGTAGGTTTGAGTAGACAAGAGGTTTCAAAAGAATGGAGCTGTAAGTGGGGCTACCGTCATAGTCTTGTAAAATATATTGATATCTCAGCAAATCAAAAAGATGTTTTGTATCCTAGCTTTTAATTGTCTGATATTTGAGTTTCTTATTTGTTAACAAGTATATACATTGTATGGTAAGTGTAATAAAATATAAACTAAGCAATGAAACAACAAGACATGCCATGTGACACAAAATAGCATATTTGGAATTTTTAAAAGATTTTCTTTCAAATTAAGAAATTAAAACACATATTAAAACTTGAATTATAAACTACATTGTGATGCCTACTTTATTGACATACAATAATAATAAAGTGGTTCAATTAAATTTTGAAAATAACTCTAAACGTTGTGACATGTGCCCTTTGACCTGTTTGTTGAGAGTGTTAACTAATCATAAGCATTATCAAAGGTCTTCACATATGTGGTTGTGCCATCCAAGTAGATTAGTATGATGTTCTAGAGTATTTCAGAGAGAGTACACTTCATTAATTGTGGAAATGCAGTAGGTGCATTAAATAATCTGTATAGTAATGCAATTGCTACAGTCCATTTCCTGTAATTAAGGCTGTTTTCTCTCTACTTGTTTCGTCAACTTTCACTTACCATTAACCATTCTTCAGATCTAATGCTGAAAACCATTTTGATTCAGATAAAGCATCCAAAGTACAGTCAATCTTTGGAAGTGGATAGGCATCCTTCTCTCTGACGTCATTCACCTTTTGGTATTTTTCTTAGAAACTCGTGGATATGTCCTTTTTTTTTCACAACTATGTTAGGTGATGGCTGAGAACTAGTACCTGAGCAAGTCATTTAATCTTTGGCATTGAACGTAAGACCTTCACAGCTCAACCTGTACAGCACTTGTAAGTAAGATGGTAAGTCATCCTTATTGGTGGATTTGACTGTGGAAATACTGCCTGTACAGTTTCTAATCTTGCAATTTTCCATCCATACTTGAATATCATAGTTTTATATGTTCATGGCCATAATGATGACATCTTTGTTCTTCAGATTCAAGAGTTATTCAAATGAATAATCCCTCAGGGCATGCTGGATTGTTTGGTTCTACTACACCCCAATAAAACTAGATGTAACTTTATTCCTAATGTGTCCTGGAATGAGTATTTCACTTTTTGATGGCATAGTAACTGCTTTACTTATTGTTTCTGGAAGTTCAACCTCTGGTGTTGCAATTGTCATGTAGTGCACAAGGATATCTTGATCAAAGACTGTGTAGCTAGCCTAACCTCACATCTTTCCCAATATGCACTTTTTCTTTAGATGTTCATTACTGACACATCATGAGGTGTATTGAAGTGTCCCACAGTAAGGATAACTTCCAACTTTTATCTTGCTGGAACTTTGTCTTCTTGCTGTTCTCATCAATTCATCTTCTTTCTTCATCTGTGGAGGCAATTTCCAATCTTTCATTATCAGATTGGGTCAAATGGTTATAAGTTTACCCATCAATAAGCCCATTGACTTGTTGACTACTTTCTTTAAGTAATGAACTTCTTATCTCGCTTAGAACAGATGAAGTGTTCTCAACTAAGCTTTGCCCCATAAGTCAAACTATTTCCTATTTTCTGATGTCTGGTTATTTCTTTGTTGTTCCGTTGATCAGGCTGGGCTTGAAGACTCATCATTATGATATTGTCTCCTTGGTTTATTATTAGTTGTTGATTCCTCATAGTCTCAGTGGTAATACCATGTTTTCTATATTTTATAACAGTTCCCATTTGCTTAAATCATTTGGGAGGAGTTATATTTTCTACAGGCTTATGAGTGCAGTTTCTGGCAATATGTCCTTTCAAGTTATACTTGAAACATGTAATATCATCTGGTTTACTTATTTCTTTCTGCATAACATTTGTCTAACTAGTCTTTTCAGCTCTTTTTTGACTATTGTCAGTGTGAGTTGATGTTTCAATACTACTTGAACTGATGATCCCATAACTTCTAAATGGTACATTATTATTTATGTGCAACTCTAATGGATTCAAGTTCCATCACCAATTTTAAAGATGTACATCTACTTTGCTTTAGTCTAATTCGCATATCCTCATCTGTTAGCATCTACAAATTAGTCGCATAACAATGAATCCATAATTTCACATGATGTACCCAGGTAAATTAATTGGTCAAGCTTTTCCAAATCTTCTACATGTTTGGCTAAGGTCCCCTCTGTTCTTTTTACTCAGCTTCTGAATTTTTCTCTGTAAACTTCCTTCTGATGTGCCACTGTGAACCTGTTGGACAAGTCAGCTACCAGTGTGTAATAGTTGTTACTACTCTTGGCTGGAAAGTTGCTTAATGTTATTAAAACCACTCCTTTAAAGGGGCAGTGAAGTGAATGGCTTTTTGTTCACTATTCCAACCGTTCTGTTTGGAAATTATTTCAAATTAAGTCTGATATACCTCCCATGGTACCTTTCCATCATAGTCTGTTGGTTTCTCAATTGAGCAGCATTGTTGAATTGACTTGCTAATTTGTGGATCTGGAATTGGTAGTGACATAGCTGGATTAATCCAAAAAGGGCTTGCAGTCATATATGTCACATTAGTAGTGGTGATAAAAGTAGAATTAAAAAAGAACCTTTTCTTTTACACTGATTTACTATCTCAAATCGATTTCACATGTTCACCTTAAGGAGTGTAATTCACAAAATCTCATCCACTTTTTGTACCTGCTGTTAAATCTTGTAATATCTTATTTTACTTATATATATATATATATATATATATATTACAGAATATCACTCCATCTACTTACGTGCTCTTCCATTAATCCCTTTCCTTGCTTAATGCATTCTCATTATTTTTCTTAGATTTAATTATATCCAATGAGTCACAGATATTTCTGGTACTGTCATTTTTGAGCTAATATCATAAATTATCCCTTTGAATCAATGTTGTGTTATACTAAAATGCTCAACTAAGAGTGAAATTAATGAAAATGTTTATCAGTGGTTTAATGATGTACGGTGTGTGCTGCCCGGAGGTAAAACTGGCAGAGATGGTAAACTCCAAAAGAGGATTGCTGGGTCTCCTCTTCAAATGTTGCTGGTCCACTCCTAGAAACTAAAGGAAGTCATTGCTACATACTCATTTTTATTTACTATTTCAGAGCATTATCATAATCATCAATGTCTACAATATAAGTAAAGAACAAAAACAACTTTTAAACTAAATGTTCATGGGGAAAATCTCTGTAAACACCATTGTATGGTTGATTTACCTTCATTTTGATTATCACTGTGTCTACCTAAAGCATTTCCACTTTTGAAGTGATAATAATTCTAAAGAATGTAATGGGTCTGATGAAACTGATGATTCAAAATTATCTACTGGAGAACCATGGGCTCTTACAAAAACAGTCTCTGGTTTAACATGTACTTACAAACCCTAACTAATGATAAGGACACAGACGTGACAAACTAGTATCTGGGAGAGAAATGCAAAGAAGGAAGCCAAACAGATGATATTCACTAATGTTTGTCAAGTATGAAATAACTTTTGAATAAAGTATATCTGAAACAATTAATGTTCATCTACAACTGACATTATCATGTTCATCAGTAAATCTAAAATTTTAAATGGTGAATTTAATGTTAGGCAAGCTTTCAGTCAATTCAGGGAGTGTTTATCATCATGAAACTAAAAAAAATAAGCTCTAGATTATGTGCAGGGCTAATAAGAAGGGGAGACTCCTGGTGCCAAATTATCAGGGTCTGGGACCAAGGAAGCACCTGGAAAGGGAAGGAAGAAAGAGGAAAGAAAGAGAGAGACACACACACACACACATACTTTGGCAGTACCTAAGAACTAATAAAACAATTGTGCCTTGCATTGCATCTGATGAACATTGAAGGAAATATTACATTATGCATCACAGGGTCTAAAGAACTGATTGACCTAAACTCAGTCTCTATTGAATCATATAGACTACAATCAAAGTGAGTTGTTTCTAAAACTTTACCAGTAGGATTTGTTTAGTTACATCTTAATTTTGATAAGTTATGTCAAGTAAAACATGGGTTTAATGATATTATTGACTCTTTTGTTATGAAAAAAATTCGTAAAGGTTTCATGTAAATTTACCATTAGTAACTTAAAAAAAAACCTTTAAGATTAAATGCAGGACTAATCAGAAGGAGAGACTTCTAGTGCCAAAGCATCAAGGTCCAAGACCAAGGAAGAAAGAGGGAGAGAGAGAGACACACACGTACACATACTTTGTCAGTACCTAAAAACTAATAATAAAAATTGTGGCTTGCATTGTGTCTGATGATAATTGAATTAAATATTGCATCATACAATTTAGGGCCTGAAGAACTGAATGCCCTAAACTCTTTTCAATATTACTGATACAGGGGCAGATTGGCATTAAAGAACCAGCCCAGGCAATATCACATGCTGCACAATGGCTAAACAATTAAAATTTAAAATAAATTTCTAAGAATGTGTCAAGTGCACTGCACTACCAGGCAATTACCTGGTATCCCAGTGGTCCAATCTGCCCCTGTACTTGTGGTATTGCAGTGGGCCAATCCACCCCTGTACTGTGGTATCCCAGTGGGCCAATCCACCCCTGTACTGTGGTATCCCAGTGGGATCAGTACAGGGGTGGATTGGCCCACTGGGATACCACAGTACAGGGGCGGATTGGCCCACTGGGATACCACAGTAGAGGGCTGGATAGGCCCACTGGGATACCACAGTAGAGGGCTGGATAGGCCCACTGGGATACCACAGTAGAGGGCTGGATAGGCCCACTGGGATACCACAGTAGAGGGCTGGATAGGGTGTAAGCTGTAAAACAAGTTGGTATTGATGATATCATCGACTCTTTTGTCATGAAAAAACTCACAAATGTGTAATAATCTAAAAGAACACACTGCTACAACCAGGATTCAACAAAAAACTTATTAAACTGGAATGTAAGCAACTAAATTAATTTCTCAACCATGTGTTGTGTGAAAACTGCACATGCCTATAATAACTGACTAATTTCAAAAAGTTCTGTATTAATATAAGAAGGTAGAAAACATATGTTAAGTCTTTATACCACAGTAAGAGAGTCAGTAACAGTATATACATTTGGAACAAAAGAGTTCCAAAGAATCATTATTTTGCTTTTTTCACTTTGTTGCATTTAGTTAAATAAGTTTGTTTTTCAGTTTTAGACTTTTTTTTTGTTTGGTAATATGTCCATCATTCATTTAATTTTTCTGAGAACCCCCCTGTTTGTTCAGTGGTAAGTTTTAGTTTTAAAACTAAAACTTGGGTTTGATCCCTGTAATAAACACAGCACAGATAACATACTTTGCAACTTAATGATTAGTGACAAACAAATAAACTTTCTATGGTTTTTGCTCTTGGTACAAGTATTATATAAAAATATGTATGATGGTAAGTCCAGTTTGTTGTCAAAAAACGAAATATAAAGAAAAGCATGACTATATAGATATACATGCATTATAATTTCATTATCTTGTATTCAACTACTGTATTAGTGTAAGCCAGGTTTTATTTTTATAGAGTATTGTTTGCTTTATTATTTCAATGAATTATGTTGAATAACATTTCTGTTTCATAGTTCAGGATGTTTTCTTTAAAATAATGTTATGTATCTGCTTTTGTTTATATTATAGAATCTATAAAACTCCTGGAGCAGTAACACTTCTTGTTATCAATGTTTATAATGTCACAGCAAAGCTAATTCTGAAACTTGACACAAGAATGGAATCTCCAATAGATGCCTACCTTTTAACACCTATTGGATCGTATGGACTACAATCAAAGTGAGTTATTTCTAAAACTTAATCAGTTGGATTTGTTTATTTATATCTTAATTTTAAAAATTATGTCAAGTAAGACATGGCAATACTTGGTGTTGTTTAAAGCATTGAAATGTATGTATTTTGGGAAAAAAAAGTAATTTGCTTTTTCAAGAATAAATGTTATGATGAGTTTTATATTAGCTTAGAAGGAGCATTGAGTGAAACTATTAGGTATCTTTTTAATCTGGTAGGTCAATGCAATGTTGAATTAATAAATTTTGGTTTAAGAAGCTAAATTTGCTATTCTGCAAAAAACAAAGATAAGGTTGTTTGAAAATAAAAGCTTAAATGATTAAAATTAGTTCAAATTCTGATGATTAAAAAAAAGAACACTTATAAGTATCTTGAGCCACATAAAATATAAAATAAATAACTTTGATACTTAATCCTTGTTTTCATTTCTCATGTTATTTGTGAGAGGATATACTTCATTCCCAAGGTTACTTATTAAGTCAGCTTCCTGTCTGAAAATCTAAAGGAACATGGTTCTCAGAAATGATCTCACATTAATCATCAGAAATGTGGTAACATTCTGGATGTTTTGGTTACAACATTAGTTACAATTGCATCAATTGTCTACAGGTGTTTTGTTTAATCTATGAACCGAATTAGTGACAATCAATCAGTATTATTATGTTTACAATAAATAAAATATCAGATTAATCTTATGTAATTGTTGTAACAGTTCTATGATAATAGTTAGTAAAATTTCAAACATTTTTAAATATGTCGATAGTATCACCCCATCTTGAAAATTTAGAAGTACAACAAACTACGAAATTAAACCTTATTTATTTTTTTTTATTGATGGTAAAAGTGTTTTTGTGAATGGAGTTTGTGTATCATTAAGTTTGAGTCAGAGTCACTGAATTACTATAACCCAAACTGACTATTTGGTGCCCTTCTTTTGGTAGTCAGTCTTATACATGTGTATGAGTGTTTTCATACATAATGTGATGAACATCATCACATGATATTCAGATGAATTTAGCAGTAGCAAATATTTCTGTATTGCATAATCTTGTCAGTCGAAAGCTTGATGTTTGAATAGAATCTCAGCTTTCATCATTATACCTTTCCTTTAGTTAACTTTATAATATTACTTTTATGACTATTTTACAATAGAGTAACATTTTACAACTGGAAATTCTGGTTCTATTTGTTTTGCCAGTTAAAAAGGCAGTAATGTTGGGATTTTATTCTCCATGTAAGGTTCAGACAAGTTAGCCAGGTAAAGTGATATGTCTACTTTCATTCCTATCTTGTTTGATTCCTTTTTTGAAGTTCATTAGTCAGCCCTACATAGCTTTTTCGTTTAGTGATAAATCTTCTTCTTAATATTTGTTTGTTTATTTTTTTTTTACAAGATGACATATGTGGGTTACTAGATTATAAAGTGTAATTATAAGATAGCTAGTTAAAGATCGTGAAGACAGTTTTGCTCTATCAAATGATGATAAAATTATAGTTACAACTAGAACTAGGTAGGCCCTAGGCCTGTTGAAAAAAGTTGATGATCAACGAAAATAAGATATCTTGGTTTTGGCTGTTCACCAGTTTTGACTTTGGAACATTCTGGATAGCTGAAAAGTGGCATATACACTAGAGATAGAGTGATTGTGCCAGGTAGCTTTTCCTATCTAGCTTCTGATGACCTGTGGAGAAGAAAATAAAGATATCTTTTGTATTGCTTTAATAGGGACATCTGTGCCATCCCTACATAAAGTGCTAGCACACTCTCCAATAGATTTGTAAAATATGTTTTTAGCAAATTGTTTTAACAGCTGATGCACCAACTTGTTTGTAGGTCCATCACTAGGATGGTACAGAGTTCCTAACAACATATGATTCACACATAAAGATACCATCAACTTTACAATTACTCTTGCTAATTACTATGTATTTTATGTAGAAAATGAGTGATTTCATCCAGTTTTTATCTGTTTTTCACACTGAGTGTTTTATAAGGAAAAAACACAAGATTACTCAATATGATGTAGTAGGGGATCCCACCAGTTGTGAATGTTATAACAACGAGTTAGTAACTTGAAGATTAATTGAAGTACTTTAAACCTGTGTATGTATGTAAAGCATTTTTCATTTTACTAAAATTATACTTTAAAGGAAAATACCTTAAACATGTAAAACATAGAGTTTTATAAAGAAAAAATCATACTTTAAATGAAATACTTATATTTCAAAACCTTATATAAATAGGTGAAATGCATATAACTTTGAAAAGAGACTCTCAGAATCTTATAGAGGCCTTACTTCAAACATGTTGTTAATTTGTTTCTGACAGTATAGTCTCCAGCACCACCATAGATTTTTTATCTTTTAATTATTTCCTGGGCTTTTACCATGTTCTCTCAAGCTATCTTGGGCCTGACCCTTTTACTCATATTTCTGTTATTGGCACATGGCCTAAGCTTCTGTTCATTTCACAGCCTTAGTCTAGCAGTGATGTTTTAGGAAGTTTATTTGTTCTAAGTTGTAGTGGGCTGGGATGGAAGTAGGCACCATTGTTGGGAGCTCCAGGTACTGCTGGGTCTTGCTGTAGCTAATTTTTCATGCTTTAATGTTGTTGTAGAAGCTGATGTAGCGGCAATGGCACTTGTCACAGTAGTAGTAGTTTTCCATTGTAACAGTTCCTGGGGCTTAATTCTTTGGCTATTTAGTCCCAGGAAGGTTGTTAGATTCTGCGGTATTGTGGTTCCACTAAAAGTACTTATAAATGTTGTTCTTTTGTCTCTCCTTTCTCTTTTTTTGGCTGGAAAGACTGGTGATGAGATGTGTGACATGAGTCTCACTTCCAACAGGCTATGCATGGCCGGGTGGTTAGGGTGCTCGATTTGCAATCTGAGGGTTGCAGGTTTGAATCCTCATCCCACCAAACGTGCTTGCCCTTTCAGCCATGGGGACATTATAATGTGACAGTCAATCCCACTATTCGTTGGTAAAAGAATAGCCCAAGAGTTAGCAGTGGGTGGTGATGACTAGCTGCCTTCCTTCTAGTCATTCACTGCTAAATTAGGGATGGGTAGTGCAGATAGCCCTTGTGTAACTTTGCATGAAATTTAAACCAAATCCAACAGGCTTGGTTTCAGGACAGTTGCTGCAGTAATCTTTGATGGCTTCTCTGGAAAAGAGACTGATAATATCACCAGAATTATTAGTGGCTATGAGGTGATGATTTCTGATATCAGAATATCCTCATCCATTGGCTCTTCTCCAGTTGTCAGATAAAGTATTGGTTCTAGAGCCCTACTAAACTCTAGACCTCCAATCTTGCTGCCCAAAGAATAGCAGTTATCCTGTTATAGTGATAATATACAAGAAGTTAGGTAGAAAAATCTTTAGCAAGTCATATTTGAGGAATAGCAAGATAACCAGAAGGCTCAAGAATATAGTATTATGTAACTAAAATTATGGTTCAAAATATGTATATAAATGTATTGTTAGCTGAGAAAATGTTTCTCGATCATGTGTGAACATTCCAATATGTGCTGTATGGGACTTACACTCTTGACTAATGCTCTGTTACACTCCCTGCTGGACCATTGCCTGGTATTGACAACTCACAAAAGCTGTCATAGCTAACAATCACATACACATGGGTCGTTGATAGTTGTCTGTATGTTAAAATCAGATCATGGGTCCAATGGTGAAGTAAGTGATAAATGCTAATATGGTGAACCCTACAGATACACCTGAAATCAAGCTGGTAAAAAAGATGAAACAGAAATGTAGAAGAGGAATTTTACTTTTATGATTTAATATATCACCTAAGTTATGAGTTTATATTAATATCTACTCCAAATCACATGAAACATCACTTTCATATGAACAGACTGAAATCAGATTAAGAACCATCAGACTGAGAGCTTAACATTAACTTCAGTCTTGCACTCATGATTTTTGCAATAAAGTTATAATGGATATATGCAGATGACTGATATATTATGCTAGAAATTATTTCAAGACTGATCATAATTGTTTGATAAAGTTAAGCATCTTTGAATGTGAATATTGATTATTTCTTTAAAAATTGGTATTTATATTGTTGTCTTTTTGTTTTTATTCCATACAGGAACGTGGCTCTGAATGGAAAGCTTCTTAAGATGGTCAGAGAAGACAAGCTTCCCCACTTTCTACCAAAGAGATTACCACCAAATTCTCCTATTGAGATACCCCCTTTAAGTTATGGATTGTATGTACTACCTTTACTGAATGGTACAGCATGTATTAATTAGGTCTGGAATGAAATAAAACATGTTAAAAATGTTCCACTATCAACACTATGCATTCCACCTACCAAAAACATTATTCTCACTTCATGTTTGTCTTGGAAAGCACCAGCATAAATTAAGAACACCCTTTTTTTATATAGTGTATTTAAGTGTCAGAAAAGTTAGGATTCCAAACACGTGCACTTATATATGAATTAGTCATAAGTCATACTCAATGGCAAAGCCTTGTTTTGGCATGATGAAAATCAAAATTTCTCTTTTTCTGTCACTCAAATTGCTTCAAGGTGAAATACATTTACCAAATGATCTTATATTGCTTCTTAATTGCACGTAATTATAAATATGAAAATCAGATTAAATGTGTCATTTTTGTTTTTCTTACTTTTAGGGATTTTTTGTTATGTGTGTGTATAGCTTTGTTATTTTAAGTCATTTTACAAATGCATCTGTTATGAACAAAACTTTATTTAGGAATAGTTTCACCTATATATATATGTTAATTGGTGAATAGGGAGCAATGTTATTCTATCAGCTAGCTTGCATCCTATAGCAAGTCTACATTAGTTGTTTATCCTGGCTCTGGCTAATGGCATAAAATTTGGAGTCCATGTGATGTCGAAAGTTTACATCACTAGCCAGAGTAGCTGTAAGCTGGCTTACAGCTACTCTGCTAGTGATGTAAACTTTCGACATCATTGCAGCTTACAGCTATTCTGGCTAGTGACGTAAATTTTGGACACCATGCCAGCTTACAACTATGCTGGCTAGTGATGTAAACCTTCAACACCATGCCAGCTTACACCTACTCTCTTGATGGCTTGTCTTTACATCAAGATAGCAAGGCTTCAAAAATACAACTTATTCCTCAGAGATTTTGGTTCATTGGTCAGTCAAGGAGGTTACTCTCCATTTCCACATCCTGGAACCTTTCACAATTCATCAGGCTCTGTATCATTTCCTCGTGTTCCTGCTAGGCTGGGTGGTTATAGTTCATTCTGACAATCCCACTGTCATCAGCTATATTACCAAGCAAGGGAGGAATCAAGTCCAGATCTTTCTGTTTTCAGAATCTGGATCTCCTGTACTAGACCATGACATGACTGTTCTGACGTGTCATGTTCCCAGAGTTATGAATCTTGTGGCCAGTCACTTATCACTAACCAAGTTCTGCCCATGAAGTAGTCCCTTCATCCTCAGGTTTTGTGGGTATGTTCTCAATTGGGAACTCTGCATATATATGCATTTCCTGCTCACTGGAATGCCAAACTTCCTTTATTTTTGGTCTCCAGTTCCTCTCCCCTCAGCTCTGGGAGTGAATGCTTTCAGTCCAGATTGGAGGGGTCTTCACCTATATGCCTACCCTCTGATCAGACTCTTCACCTGGGTCTTTTCCTTTATCCAGATCATTCCTTCTTGCTTTCTGCTGGTTGCTCCATTTTGGACCGGCTCAGACGTGGTTCCCTTTTCTCTGGCCCTTACTGGAGCTACAGCCCCTGCCCTTATCTCCGTCTTGATCGCTCCTCTAACAACCACAATCGAACATTTTTCATCCCAATATCACCAAACGCCAGTTTCACATATGACTTTTGTCTGGAGCCGTACCTCAACTCTGAGACTCACCTCTTGGGTACCATCTTTCCTTGCCTGTACCATTAACCCTTCCTCCTTGTCTATGTACCAGAAGCTTTGGTCTTACTTCAGATTTTGGTCTATTGACAATGGCTTCTGACCATCCCATCCTTCTGTTCCTCACCTGATTGTTCAGGGTTTGTCTGTTTCAACTGTTGCTCTTTTTTTGGGCCGCCCTATTGAATACCTTCCTTTCTCTAACTTCCAGAATGCTTCTTCTTCCCCCCTCGACGTAGATTCCTGTACGTGGTGAGGGGAACCTCCCAGGGAATGTTCTGTATTTTCAGTTACCTCCTCTGGGATCTAAACATCCACCCACATGTTTGCCGTGTGTGGCGACCCATGAAAGGGAGGAGAACACACCACATTGGCCTTGAATTCCTGTAGAATTCCAAGGTCAGTCAGCTGGTCCACTCAGGCTAGGGTCAACTGAGTACCAGTGTTGGGCATTCTCAACGGGTGGTGTGGACATCGTGTCTGATGCTGGTGTTTGAGTATAGTGCTTACAAAACCTTGGCGTTGCTGCAGTGTCCTTGTTTGACATTGTAGTGCGTCCTCTCATAGGACTCCATGGCGGGTTGGGTCAGTGGGCACTGAATCGATCTCCTTTATTATGGATCCTCCCAATCCAAATAAAAAAGTGTAAAATCTCTGCTAATCAGTAAACAACCACACCTAGAAGACTCTGAACAGCAGTCTCCATTACAAAGTATACCTGTACATTGCATTTTGATCATGCATTCACCATCTGATAAATCTTTAGGGCAAATGTCTCCCTTTTTTATTC
>NW_013668251.1:49381-59421 GCF_000517525.1 Limulus polyphemus
TTTCATGCACTTAGTCAGTCTTTTACTGCCATTGATCTCTCAGTTTGCTCCCCTACACTTTTCACACGCTTTTCTTGGATGATCGACAGTGACCCACGGGGCAGTGATCATTTTCCTATCATTATGAAGGAGGTTGGACATGATCGATGCCACCCGACCCGAGTGCCACAGTGGAAGTTGGACCACGCTGTCTGGCCATCTTTCACCTCTCTCTCTGAACTTGATCCTGCATTCGTCTGTCTGCCATCAACAGACGACTGTGTGGTTGCAGTGACTGACTGTATCATCCAGGCAGCTGCTAATTTTATTCCTAAGACCTCGACACGGTATCCTCGTCCCTGGTGGAGTCCTGCCTGCCTGGGATACCTTCCGACAGTATCCCTCACTTTCTAACCGCATTGTTTATCAGCGGGCCCATGCCCGACAGGTTCAACGTCAAAGCCAAAAGGAGTCTTGGATTAAGTTCACTACTAGCATCTCTTTTACCACCAGTTCCAAAACTGTATGGGACAAGATTCTGAAAGTCACTGGGAGGTATGCTTCCCATCCCCTTTCCATCTTGCTCTCCAATGTCCAGAGCATTGCTGATACTCTCGGCCACAGCTTTTCTCGTGCTTCTAGCACTTCTGTTTCTTCCCCTGCCTTCTTGGCCATCAAGTCTCGGGCAGAGTGATCGCCTCATTCCTTTTCGAACCGATTGTCTGTATGACTATAATCGCCCCTTTACACTGGTGGAACTCAAACTTGCTCTTCATCGGTTTGGTAGTACATCTGTCGGACCTGATGATGTTCATTATGAGATGCTGTGCCATCTCTCTCCTGCTTCTCTTGCTATTCCTCTGGTTATTTTTAACCGGATCTGGCAGGAGCATGTTTTTCCTGCTTGGCGCCAGGCTATTGTCCTCCCTTTCTCTAAACCTGGGAAGGATCCCAAGATTCCTTCTAATTATCATCCCATCGCTTTGACCAGTTGTCTTTGTAAGGTTTTAGAGAGGATGGTTAATGCTCGTCTTGTTTGGTTCCTCGAATTGAACACGCTCCTCTCGTCTACCCAGTGTGGGTTCTGTCAACAGCGCTCCACCATGGACCATCTGATTCAACTTGAAACGTCTGTTTCTGTGTTCTTTGATCTCGAGAAGGCTTATGACACAACATGGAGGTATGGCGTTTTGCAGGACCTCCACTGCAGCACCATTTTAGACACTTAATTTGTAAGAGTTTACCCCTGACGTTGGACAGTCATTGGCGATGGTGACACTGTCCGACTAGATTGTATTTTTAATTTTTTACGCAATATTGGTGTTTTTAATTGTATCTAAATCTTTTATCCACATTTTGGACATATTTCGGTTTTAACTAGCTGTATTTTTACATTTTACTCTAATTTACTTTCACTTTTTTACCCGTTGTTTGGCGCAGATAGCCTCGTTGCTTTGTGCCATAAAGCACCAAACAAACAACTAAGCTTCCTCTTCCCCAGTTACTTTGCTTCTTTTCCGATTCTTTCATCTGCTCCTTTCTCCACATTCCTCTGTTCTGCTGTTTCGGAGTCTCAATGTTGTCATTCGTGCCCTGACTGATTCTCCCTTTGAATCCTTTACAATATGTTCCTCTTACTTTTTCCATGTTGGATTCAAAATCACAGGTGTGTAAAAATTGCATTACAGGTCTATCTTTTGTCTCCCACAAGTCATTGCCCAAGGGGTCTTTCATTCAATCCCAGAATTCATCAGCTGGACTGTCAATGAGAGACAAAAATATCAGAGACACTATTTATACAGAAGGTAGATACTTTATGTTCAAACAAATCTGGAACCTCGCCACATCATAAAAATTGCCTATTCTTTAAATTTATGTTAATTCAATTAAAGAAAAGAAAATGTTTTTGAG
This sequence comes from Limulus polyphemus, assembly GCF_000517525.1. Classification (NCBI taxonomy): domain Eukaryota; kingdom Metazoa; phylum Arthropoda; class Merostomata; order Xiphosura; family Limulidae; genus Limulus; species Limulus polyphemus. The sequence goes on from NW_013668251.1 coordinate 51,272, forward strand.
ATGTGGGTAATAATTTATTTTAATATTATTGTCAACAATCAATGAGATATAAACAATGTTAATAAATACAATTTTGCATTTTGAAAGTTATCATGAAACACTTTTCTATGGATACAGTCAGTAGTGACAATACTAGAAAATCAGTAACAATTTTTGAATCAATAATCCTCCTCAGTATTGCAACTGCTCTCCTACTTCCTTATATTCAACAATTTCAAATCTTTATCACTGATGTGTAAACTTATTTTCTCATCTTACCAAATGTTTATCCATTTTCATAGCCTGTTTGCCTTCATGATCTTGTATTGTCTGCCAGCATTCATGATGCCAACATAAAAATTTAGGGATTAGGCATGTGAAAAATGAAAATAAGCTGGGATAATATTAAAAATACACATTTCAGTGTACAGGTAAGGAAACTGAGTCAAAATTATTTGAAAAAACAGAAACCAAGAGGATTGTATATGAATTCAGTGAACCAAGGGATAGGCATTATGGTTACAGTGTGCTCTATTTGATGCCCCACTAAATCTTCTTGTGCATTTTCAGAGAATTTGTTTTTCCTCACTGACACAAGCTGGATTGAGTGGCAAGACTCATTAAGGTGGCATACATGCAACTCTTACAACAAATTTCAATTCCCAAAATTTTACAAAGATTAACATTTATAAGTGTTATAAATAGTTACACAGAAAGTTTAAGAACAAAATTAGTTTTAAATGATTCTTAAGCACTGATAAAGTTTGCTAAATATTATCACAGTCTTCACTGCTTTTTCTGTATGTAACTAAACATTTCTCTGTATCTTCTTATTTGTGATAATAAATATGGCTCAATCTTTTTGACATATTGCCTTGACAATTTCCAAGGTATCAATGCTTCCTGTGGAGTGTTGAGTTGCCTCTGGTGTTATTCTGGTAAAAGTTGAGTTGCCTGTTTTGGAGAAGTATCAAATTAAACACCCAAAGTCATTATGATGAAAATATTTATATCACTTTTGGACTGTGTTTCAAATTACTGGAAAATGAGATCTTTCCCTTACGAATAAAATGGCCTCGAAATATATCAATAAGATAAAACAAATCTTATTTCTTTTCGTAATACATGTTCAGAAGAGAAAAAATTTGAAAATTTTTTTGTTTAGAAACCATAAGTGAACTAAACAACCTTTAAAATACCTTATCTACAGCCACAGGTAAATTCTTAGTCCCTGACCATCTATCTTACCTACAGGCAACCTAAAAAATCTGCTGCCACATTTTCTCTTACCAGTATATGCCTGACTTCTCATTCTATAAGGTTGAAGTACTGATGCCCATTTCATTAGCCCAGTATTGATCTTCTTTGCCCTGTTCAAGTACTTAAGTGGTTGTTGATTTGTTTTGAACACAAATGCCTTGCTAAATAAATATCTGTGGAACTTGGATACACCCCAAAGAACTGCCAAACACTTTTTCTCTAAAACTGGCTAGTTCTGCTCTAGTCAGTAATTTCCTACTAACAGAGGCTACTGGACATTTCACATTATTTCATTCTTGTAGCAATACTACCCCTAGGTCTGCCTCTGAAGTATCAGTTCTGAGAATAAATTATTTATCCAACTCAGTTAATTTACATATTGGAGGTCCTACAAGACTGGCCTTTAAGGTACAAAATTTATTTTCCCGACTTTCACCCTATTTGACTGATCTTTCTTAGTTAGCTCTTGGACCTCATTCCACAGTATGGGGCTCTCCTTTCATATGTCCTAAACATTCTAAGTTGCAAGGTCCTATGCTACACTTAGATATCAAACAGTTAACTCAGTTTCCCTAAGTCTACAAAAAAAAACGTAGAGATGTCCGTGCTCATTCGTATATAATGTGAAGACTAATATGTCGCAGAACTATCTGAGCTGTTCTTTCAGAACTTCTCTCATAAGCCTACATAATGTTGCAGGAGCTTTAACTAGTCCAAGTGGCATTCTTCTATACTGGAATAACCCTTTTGATGTTTCAAATGGTGTCATTTCTTTGGCTCTGTCAGACAAAGATATCTGCCAATAACCTTTACTGAGAATGATTTTACTGAAGTACTTGTAATTAGCTAGTCTGGAAAATACTCCTTCAATATTGGGCATTGGCTCTGCATTGTTATTTTGACAAGTCCTTCTTGATCAATACAATTGGAGAGGAAAATGGAGCACTATATGGTTTAAGCTGAGGCTAGAGAATGATGAAACATTGTAATTTTGTCATTATAATGCATCTCAATTTATATATGCTTTTATTCACCCTTAAATGATGCTAATTTTGTGACTGTGAAATTGGGAAAGTTATTCAGCAACTGAAAAATGTCAGCACATATATATAGTACAGTACAGTATAAATGAAAAAATTTTACTTGTCAAAAGTAGTCAGCAGCAGATGGAAAACACTAAATTTATTTTATAATTATGGCATTTCAGGTCCAGGCCCTACATCAGATAGTACATTAAATCATTATAATTGTCTCTGAAATGTTGTCATAATTTAAAAATAACTTTGCAGTGTTTTTCATCTCATGTTTTATTCTGAAAGTTGACTTTACCCTACTCAAAACAATTAAAGAATAATCTTAATTTGTAGATTATAGGAAGGAAGAGGTAAATAACACTGTTATAAAGTATGTCAGTCATACAGCTCAGTTTATTATTAAAGAAATTAGGCTTCTGATGATCAGTCGTGTAATCATAAATACACATTATTGGTCATTCGGCCAAAACATCATGTAGTGATTTCACATATTAGTGTTTCAGTTAAAAGTACTCCAGATGTTTCGTGAATGTCTAAATCTGAAAGAAGACAAATGTATGATTTACTGATGTGGAGAACCATTAGACAAATGGAACCCAGTTAATCACAATAAGTTGTGTCCATGTGTTACAAAGTGTCACCAGTAGAATGTGGAGTTGCTTTCAAACGAATGATTTTGGTTTTAGGACATTTAGATAAGCCAGATATCATCCATGATATGAGCAGACAACTGTTATATGTCATTTATTGATCACTGCATTTATAGAATACAGTTTTTGATATTAAATCACGTTTGCAGCCACAGTTGGATGACATGCGAGTATGTACATATGGTTAGAAACAGACTTCACAAGGCTAGCCTGTATGCCTGATGCCCAATGAGATTCATGGCAAGGTATAAAACAACTTGCCTGTAATGGTGTCAAGAACATGTCTGATGTACCAACAATATATAACAGATCTGTGCTCACCTGGAACTTGGTCCACCCCATTTTCATATAGGAATGTGATGCATATAGTGGTGGTGGAAATATTGTTTGAACAAAAATAACCATTGTTGAATTCACTGAAATTTACATCCTGCAAAATAGTACTGCTAATATCACACTTTACAGGGACTACATTCTATGACCTATATGTGCTACCATATATTATGTTAAGCTGCTTGATGCTTTCTTTGAAGAATAAAATATTTACCAAATGGAGCAGTTTTCATGCTTATCAGACATTGTTCTCACTGATCATGTAATGAATCCTCTTGTGAGGTGCATCACATTCCATTAAGTGACCCCATTCACTAAAGATGCCCTGAAAACAGCTTTTCAAGAGTAGCCAGTGTTAACTCAGTACGTTATCAATGCTGATTTTATGCTTGCAATATTAGTTCCATGCTTCCTTTGTTGATTGTGGTGATCAACATATTCAAGTGTAAAGATGTAAAATCTCATATACCAAGTAGACAATTATTAGCATACACTTAATGACAAATTATTTGCATTTGAGATCATGGTATACTTGATAAGCATAAGGTTAATGGAGAGGGGTGTTTAATGTCCCTGTATAACATGCTTGGTTATTGCTATAACATTATAAATTCGTAAATGTTTTTGACCAACATATTATGAATGAATAATATCAGAACCTGATTATTCCTACTATGTAGTGATTCTCTGAGGTAGTTGTCAAACATTTCTCCCAAATTGTGTAAAGTAAATACTTTATTACCCCAAAAAATCTTGACAAGTAAACATATTACAAAGCCAGTTTTAACATTAGGTGATAGCTAACTGAAAACTTATTTCATTGCTGAAAATGTTTTCCATGTTCAATAATGTACAAACTGATTACTAGGAGATATAAAATAGCAGTAGTAATCCTCCTTGTTAAGGAGAGTACTTCTTTTTTTTTTTTTTGACATTGTTTATTTTATCATTATTTCTACAAAGATTACACTAACTGTACTTAATTCATCATAATTAATGTTAAAGTTAATATTCAGTGTTTATTGCAATATTAAAAATATATTTTCATACAAATTCTAACTGTTTAAAAAAACAGCTAATAGCCAGAAAAGCCAAATATTAGCAATATGAATCTATGATTTTTTTTTCATTCTTGGTGAAAGTATTTTCAGGTAGTTTTCTGTCAATATACTTGTATGTGCTTTTGAACTGATTTCTGTGGTAAAAGGGACAATTTCATTAGTGGTGTGAAGTATAATCTTATCAAAGATTTTATTAATTTTTTTTATGCATATCTCTCATGTACTATAGACCTTTCATCATCTGATGGTTAGGGTACTTGCAATCTGCAGGTCATGGGACTGAGACTGATCATCAAACTTGCTCATCCTTTCAGTTGTGAGGGTATTGGCAGTCAATCCCATTATTCATTGGTAAAGAGTAGTCCAAGAGTTTGCAGTTGGTGGTGTTGACTATCTGCCTTCCTTTAAGTTTGTTATCACTTCAATACTATGGAAAACAAGAGCAGATAGCCCTCCATAATTAAATATACCATAATCCTTTCCCTTATAGGACAACATGTTTATCTCAGATATTTCTGTCCACCATCATTCAGAACAGTCCACATTTTTCAAAGAACACTTGCCTTCTAGACCTGAAATGTTGGGAGTTTATTCATTTCTTGGGCAAAAGATAGGACCTAGCTCTGATTTAACAAAGATCAATTTAAGTGTGGGGTCTAAATTTTCTGCTTGCTTCACAATAAAGCCATTAGACTTAAGGAATTGTATAACATTTTGACTAAGATTGTCATTAACAAAAGTTAAGTTGTTGGATACACAAGACTGTTTAGTGTAGGTGTTATTATTTAATACATTTTGTGAGTTAATGTTTAATGATTGTTTAGTTTTCATAACAAGGATGTTAAAAGTTAATCATTTTAAATGCAATAGTTATGAGAACTTTGTTTGCGTAACTTGGTAAGAGTCATAATTTTTGTGCGAGATTCAATTGTTATAGTATTGTTGATGCCAAGTTACTTGAATCTGGTATTTTTCTTGTTACCTTAAGTGAGTATTATTACTTTACAGTGCCACTCGCGTAGTTTGTTGAAAATTTGAGACCTCAGTTGGGCAATATATAAATATAGGTGACCAAGGGAGTGCAAGTCAAGTGAAGTAAAGTAGAAAAGAGAAAAAGTAAAATGCAGTTCAGTCAGAAAATTAGTTAGTGAAAGAAAACATGAAGTTAGCAGGCATGCAAGTGATTAGCTTTAATTAACAGGTGCTATTTTTAAAGTGTGTTTCACAGTTTATTAAAGATAAGGAGATTTATTTGTCTTGTCAAAGGGTGTTATAAAATAATTGAACCCGTCTGTGTGGACTTTGATGAAAAGGAGGCAATTATTTAAAGTTCGAGATATAACTGTGGTAACCCACAGAGTAATTAAAGTGAATATAGTGCAGATTGTACAGTAAGTACAGAAAAATAGTTCACTTTGTCAATTAGATTCTAAAATAATTGAATCAGCCTGAGTGGACTTTTGACAAGAAAAGGGAATTATTTAGCATTTTAGATAAAACTGTCATTTCTTATAGTGTAAAGAATTTTTGTACATATGTTTGACTTGTTTCAAATATATTATTTTAAAACAAGTGGATTGTGTGCTGTCTGTTTTTTGTTCAACTTTATCACAAACACCTACTGTTGAAGAACCCCTAGCCCATATACAAATAAAACCCTGACAAAACTGATACATAAAAATCTTACTTCTAATGTAGTGTTTTGCTTTATTAACTATACAAGCTGGTTACTCATTTTGTTAAAGTTTTTTTTTCAGGTTTCTTTTTGCCCCTTGGTTTGTTTATGCTGTTGGATGTAATATAATGGACATGCAACACTTGTGAAGAAGCTATAGATTGCTTGGTGCAAAACATATGTGCAGAATCAAAATATAACACTATATCACTATGCATTAGGTCCATTAGAGCTCAATATGACATTAATGTTCAAAAGTAACAACTGACACTTCTCTGAAATTAATGTATAGGGTGGACTTCTTTCATAAAAATATATAAGAAGTGTATTAATAGCTATGAGTCCATAAAAAAACTCATCAATATATATTTTGTAAAAAAAAGGTTTTACCACAACTTTCAAAATGAAAGTGATGGAAGAGTGCAGATACAAAACACTTTCTCATGACAGATTTCTATAATTAATGAACATTACAAAGAATTAACCATTATTTTTAGACATGTACATTAAATATCATATGAAACACTAGCAAAAATGGGATCTTTTGTCACACGAGTGTAATATGTGTATAAAGCTCAGACTTAAAGCATCAATTACTTCAAAAATGTTCAAAGTGGTTACATATTACATTTAATTTCATATTGCTTGTCTTTGCATTAGAGGATAGTGTTCTTATGTAAGATATTTAGATATAGGAAGTCTTGTTAGAACAACAGCCAATCATATGATATGTATTTTTGAGTGAGTAGTATGACATTCAAAATTCACATGGTTTAGGATAGTAAAAGACCCAGATTGTGTTTTTATTGCTTCAATATTGTGTTGTTCAAATTAATTTATGAGTGATTACATAAACAGTAAACAAGATTCAGCACTTAATTATGTTTTCTTCAAAAGCTCTGTTAGTATATTGTTACGTCTCCGTTTGTTAATTGATTTCCCGTAACTTCGTTCCGACGAAACTTTAGCGACACAAGTCCTTACTTAATAAAACTGGTTTATTCTTTACGAATATAACTTTACGATACACTTATTTTTCAACAGTCGCTCTATAACAAACGTTTTAACAACGAACGTTAACTTCAATAATACTTTCTGACTGCAGTTCAATTACTCACTACCTACACACATTATTGTCCCGTCACATTGTCACCCTCTTATATATACCAGGCTACCCTATATCTAGTAATCTTCCGACAATTCCCGAAGGTTCGAGAGAACGAGTCATGTGACCTCGCTGACGCAAAACTGCCCCCTCCTTAGTATTGTTCGTCCCGAACAATAGCCACTTACAATAATCCAATAACAATTAACAATAACTTAATTAAATGTACAGAATTACAATCACAGAATTACAATTCAATAAAGTCTCTTAATTTTACGGGACGTATCTTCTTCCGTACTGGTCTCCGTCTTGTTGGCTTCTGCTTCACGTGGGGTTCATCTGCTTCATCAGGAAATGTCCTATCATCGGTACCAGTCACATCAGTGGTAGTAACTTCATAAAGAGCTTCATCGTTTCCCTTTTCAAAACTGAGTAGTTTGATCGCACTTGATGGTGAATATATCCATCCTTTCCGATAACACTTTCACAAACTCTGACACATTCTCAGGCAACTCTTCATAAGGTGGGTGTCCTGTTAACAAATCCACTGGCAACTGAAGTTCCCGACCAAACATCAACTTTGCTGGAGTATATCCAGTGGTTTCATGCTCTGCTGTCCTATAGGCCATCAACAGTGGAGGGAGTAAGACATCCCAGTCATCTTGGCGGCTATTACAAAACTTTGCCAATTCCTGTCCAAGTGTCCAGTTGTACTTTTCTACCATCCCATCAGACTGTGGGTGAAGTGGCGTTGTCCTGGTCTTTCGGAGGCCAAACAACTTGCAGCATTCTTGGAACACAGCTGATTCAAAGTTACGGCCTTGATCTGAATGCAGTTCATATGGCATACCAAATCTGAAGAAGAAGTCACTAATCAGGAAGCTACAGTTGTAGCTTCCTGATTTGGTATTGCATATGCCTCAGGCCACTTGGTGAAATAATCCATCACCACACAAATAAAGAGTAGCCATCGACATTGCTGGTCCTCTGCCCCAAACTCGTGCTGGAAACAAGTACAGGACCAGCAATGTCGACGGCTACTCTTTCCATTGG
>NW_013668251.1:60421-62712 GCF_000517525.1 Limulus polyphemus
ATTACAGTGCCAGCAAAGTCCATCAAACCTCTCTGAAAGATGACCTTTTTCTGTCCTTGAATCCAGATGACTGTACCAACCTTAGTACCTCTGTGCTGGACTTAACGTAGGATTCAAATTCGAGACCTCTGGCCATTGCATCCTGCATGGTAGAGGGGTGTGCTTGCTTCACTTGTATCTTGAGTTGTGGACTGTCCAAGGCATCTACGAACTGATCCCTCAGCAACAACTTGAGGAGATCAGGTGGTGCAGTTGGGTAGGCCTTGTGTGCCATGCTTTACAAGTCCTGTGCCAACTCTTGCAGGCTCTCCCCTTTAGCACGGACTTTCGTCCTAAACCTAGCCCTGTAGACTTCCGACTGATTTTGGGTTCCGTACCTGAGTTCTAGAGCCGCTACCAGTGCTCTATAGTTGTGTCTATCGTCTGCTGACAACTGTCCATGTATTTCCAGTGGTTGTCCTTTGAAGCTCGTTGCCAGATATACTGCTTTCTGCTCCTCTGTCCATCCGTTCATCTCTGCCAGTAACTCAAACTGTGCTCTCTATGCTTCCCACGGTGCCTTCCCATCGAATTCCTGTGGCTTCCTTCGTACTGGATCACTCCTATTACTGACATTCATATCTGGGATGTGACTTCTAACGGGACTGAATATGTCTGCATTAGGGTTTAGCTGCGGGCTCTGTAAGGGGCTTGCCATTGTCTGGGGCTGATTAAGTCGAGGGTCAATGTATCGTCCTTTAACGTATCTAATTCGCTTTTAAATTTACTAATGTTTTCCATTTGTACTTCTTGCCACTGTTGTGGTCTCTCTTCTTGTTTATTTTCTTCTTCCTCCAATAGCTGTTGTAATCTCTCTTCTTGTTTATTTTGTTGTTCGAGCTGCCACTGTTGCAGGTTTTCTTGCCAATGTTGTTGTCTCTCTTCTTGTTTCTTTTGGTGTTCGAGCTGCCACTGTTGCAGGTTTTATTGCAACTGCTGTTGTCTCTCTTCTTGTTTCTTTTCTTTTTCCTCCAACAACTGTTGTAATCTCTCTTCTTGTTTCTGTTCTTTTTCCTCCAACAACTGTTGTAATCTCTCTTGTTTATTTTCTCGTTCTTATTGCTCCTTTTGCTGCTCTTGTATTGCTGCCATCAAATCTGCTAAGCTGTAGTTTGATTTGCCGCTTCTCGTTTCAATTTTTTTCTTTCTTTTCCATCCCACTTCTGACACCAATTTGTTATGTCTCCGTTCGTTAGTTAATTTTCCGTAAATTTCTTTCCGACGAAACTTTAGCGACACAAGTCCTTTCTTAAATAAAACTGGTTTATTCTTTCTGAATACAACTTTGCAATACACTTAATTTCCACAGTCGCGCTATAACAAACGCCATCGTTAGTTAATTTTCCGTAAATTTCGTTCCGACGAAACTTTAGCGACACAAGTCCTTTCTTAAATAAAACTGGTTTATTCTCTCTGAATACAGCTTTGCAATACACTTAATTTCCACAGTCGTGCTATAACAAAAGCTATCGTTAGTTAATTTTCCGTAAATTTCTTTCCGACGAAAGTTTAACAACACAAGTCCTTTCTTAAATACAACTGGTTTATTCTTTCCGAATACAACTTTACGATACACTTAATTTCCACAGTCGCGTTATAACAAACGCTATAATTCACAACCACGGTCTCACGTGCTCAACTCAACAATATTCTGTCCGCAGTTCAATTACAGATTGTTCCCGTCACTTCTTGGCCGGTCTTATATATACAAGACTACCCCATATCTAGTAGTCTACCGGCGCTTCATGAACGTTCTAGAAGCGCGTGGCGTATTACTAGCGTCACGTGACCTCTGCTGTCGTAACAATATTCAAAACAAGTCAAACATATGTACAAAAATTATTTAGATTATAGAATATCACAGTTGTATCTAAAACTCTAAATAATTCTCTTTTCTTATCAATTACTTTAGAATCCAAGTGACAAGACAAATTATTTTTCTCTACTCTGTTTCTTACTAAACAGTCTGCAATAAATTCACTTATGTAACCCCATGGGTCACCACAATTGTATCCAGAACTTAAAATAATTGTCTCCTTTTCATCAAAGTCCACACATATGGGTTAAATTTACTTTAGAACACCCTTTGACAAGACAAATTACTCTCCTTATCTCTGTTAAACTGTGAAACTCACTTTAGAATATCACCCATTACAGCTAAACTAACAATCACGCAGTCTAACTTCATTTTCACAAACTTAATTTTTTCTGACTTACCTTCACTTGTTGTATTTGCATGTATTTATAACACA
>NW_013668251.1:62908-64965 GCF_000517525.1 Limulus polyphemus
AGATTATAGAATATCACAGTTGTATCTAAAACTCTAAATAATTCTCTTTTCTTATCAATTACTTTAGAATCCAAGTGACAAGACAAATTACTCTCCTTATCTCTGTTAAACTGTGAAACTCACTTTAAAATATCACCCATTACAGCTAAACTAACAATCACGCAGTCTAACTTCATTTTCACAAACTTAATTTTTTCTGACTTAACTTCACTTGTTGTATTTGCATGTATTTATAACACATGACAAAAAAATCTAAAATTATCCATCCCTCCAGTAGCAATAGTATTACACATGACTAGAAAATCTTGGAAGCTTTGAGTAAGATGACATCAACAATATTGCTAAAGCCTAGTACAACATTCAAACTGTATACCCAATGTACGACTCATACTGAGTTACATAACAAACGTGTTGTAACTATCACCTTAACTAAACAGTGTTGTATATCCAACACTTATGTAGCAATACAGTCTGAGGTAATCACATAGAACCACATCTACCGCAAAAAAACAAAACTGATAGCAGTTCCTACTGTGACTGATACCGCTTTTAAATAGCCTCAATTATTCAAAATAGGCCAAACCTCAACTTGATATTAACTATCACCTTTACTACTGCAATCACTTCATCATGTCCTGTCTTATCTGCTATGGTTTCTTTTAGGACAAGAAGCTTTCATATCCAGTCGTCATAGGTATGTAATAATTACAAGGAAAGCCCTCAAAAAATACTCAGAGCATGAAATAAAAGGTCCCATTTTAACTGTGGCTTACCAGGTCACTCTATGCAGGATTGTCTGCATCAGGGACAAGAGACACAAGTTCCATTCTGGCTGATGTCACAGCAAATGCAAGATGGTCAACAGTGATTTTCAGCTGCAGCAACTCTGGCTAGCTTTACAATGGTAGAGCCTGAATCGCATCTGGCCAACTCTGGCTAGCTTTACACCAGTAGAGCCTGAACTGCATCTGACCATCAACTTAGGCAGGTGTAGTAGTCATCCAGAACCAGCACCAACAGATATGGTGGTGTTTTAAGTAACCATGGACTTGGCATCACATGGTATGTTGCAATGATGTTACTTGGACTTGCATTTGTGTTCTTAATATCAGTGGGGTAGCAAGGGTTCTAGCACCCAGGGGCAAATACACTTTTGGCGCCCCCACCTCTGAAATGTTTTGATTATTTGTTTTGTGACTCATTACCCACTTAATGACAATAACATAAAAATTAATTACCGCCTTACACAGGCCTAAAACAAAGTCACAATATAACATCTCACGATATCACAACTGTAAACCTGGAACTAATGAGGTATAGCCTACTAGGTGTACTTACATAATTTGTAAACCATTTTGATATTTATGTCATCCAGTATTGTTCAAAGTCACATAGCTAAAGTAATCTTTCAAGCATGCAGAATAAATTTCTGTTATATCCCTAGTTTGAAACTTATGTTTTATATTAGAAGCCAGTCACTTGTGGTGTACATGGATTATAAAACAGATTGATAAAATACTACTTACGTTTACAAATAACAAATTTTATTAGTTTACAAAACTGTACACATACTTAACTAGATCTTGTACAGGTAGCATTCTGGTATTCATTATTACATTATATGAACCTTTCGTGCTTTTGCTGCTGCAAATGCATCAATTAAACTATCAAAATTTAAGGTATTAAGTACGTCTTTTTCAATACTTAATACTGCCAAGTTACTAAGTCGTTCTTGAGTCATTGAGGTTCTCAAGTATGTAAGAATTAATTTCAGCTTGCTGAAGGACCTTTCACAACTAGCAATAGAAACCCCAACTATTAACAAAATCTGCAATGCAATTCTTAAATATGGGAAAACATCTTAACCATATGAAATTATAAATGTTAGCAAATCAGTTGCAACCATTGGTTCAGGAAAATCGGTCTGTTTTTTTTTATTTAACCATATTCTACAGTATTTAATTTCTCTGTACAATTCTGGTCCATCAATATCACATGGATAGCTCTTTGCTAAGTCAGAACATTTTTCTGCAATTTTCCGTCTTCGAAATTTCCAG
>NW_013668251.1:65965-70196 GCF_000517525.1 Limulus polyphemus
ACCTACGGTATTTAATATTAAAGGTTTTGATAGAATGACAATTCTTAAATATAGGTTAACTAATTAGGGGTGCTAGATTACAGTTTCTAGATTAAGTTGCTAGTACATCTAGATCTAACATTAAGTTAGACCTTTTATTTCCATCTTTTTAATCTTAGGTTTGGATCTAGATGTAATGATAATGACATAAAGTTAGCTTCATACATCTAAACTAGACCTTAGATTAGGATGCATAGATTGAAAGCACCTTGTATTGAATCTACCCACATCTGAATATAACCCTGCCTCATCAATTCTAAATTTAGATTTATCAGGCCTAACGTTTAGAACAAATGTTACATCTAGATCTATTAACTTAGTCATTAGATTTGTCCCAGTGCAATGCCTAGTTTAATAGTTAGTATAGGTCTAATTATGCCTATAATATAGGCTACAATATGTATGATTATGGACCTAGGATCTAGAAATAAAGTTATAACTGCAATTAAACTTAAAGTCTAGTACATTAGTTGGTGTAAGATATTATTTACAATCAGCCAATACAATACAATTACAAACCACTACATTAGTCCTATGATGTTCACTAGATCTTGCCTGTTTCATATATTGCCAATCTCGCACACCAGTTAATATGTTACATCAATCACGTATTTTATTTTTGTTTAACATACACTTACTTGTACGTTGTACTCTAGGACTTGTATTTGATCTACAGATGAATGATGGAACAGTGTAATTTACTTCTGTACGTCAATTCAGTCTCATTGTATTTCAGCGGTCGGCTTTTAAAAGTTAAAACTGCAAGCTTAATACACGCAAATAACGTAACATTGTGTCGTATTTACTTAACGTAGGGCAGTTGCGCTATATCCTAAGGGAGGGCATAATTATTAATAAATAGGCATTATAGGCCAGAGGAAATTTTGCGCTCCTTCACACTTGCGCCTGGGGGCGACTGCTTCCCCTCTTGCTACGCCACTGCTTAATATACATTGGAGCAGTCAGCACCTTGCTTAACCTTACTGTTTGTCATATATTTCAACTGAAACCATCACTTTGGCTAGTGAACACAAACTTTATCCTTACAATTAATAATAAAGTGGGTGTGAGTGGATAGACACCTATACAATTTTGTATTGGCAGTAGCACTTACAAGATGAATGCAATTGTCTCTGCTTTTGGCATAGATTTGAAGATCTTCAAACAAACAGGCTTTCCAAGGTGGCTATAAGTAACTTGTTCGTGGAATAGTCTGCCTGATGCTTGGATACCTTGGCCTTTAGCAGGTCCTGGTCTGAATTTTGAGAGCTATGCCAAGCCTGGAAAAGCTCACACTAGCTTATTTGTTTATATCCTTAGGTCAATTTTAAAAAAAATAGTACCCTCAAGCATTTTTGAGTAAAAGTTAGCAGACTGTTTTTTCTTTGACAAAAACTTATTAGTTATTAAATATTTTCATTATACTTTTAAAAGAAGTTCTTGGTTTTCTATTTAATTCTGGGTTCGAGTTTTTGATGACCAAGGTCTCTTTGATTTGTAAAGAACAGTAATTTTTGGCAGTTTCAATAATTTTAAATTACTCAATAGTAACTTTAAGTTCAGTACAATCTAAAACTTGTTTAAGAATGTGTGACACTTCCTCATACCTAATTCCTTGATTCCAGTCTTATAGTAGATCCTATGGTATACTCTAGAACACTCAGAGCATTTATACATATAGATCAAGCAGTTTACCTATTCTGTAATGAACGTGAAATAGTGACTTATTCTGATGATGGGTTTAAGGATGACTTGAAGTTCTACTTACTGATAAATGTTGCCTAATAAAATTTTAAGTTGTTTCTTTATTTCCAAGGCATGTTTACTAGTGAATGATAGTGTTATATGAAGAGTCTTTTTTTGGTACATTATACACCTTTTTAAGGGTAGCTTTCTTGATGTACGTGTTGATTATACTGGTTATCGCTTTCTTTGAAAAATCATTTTTGCTTAAATAATAGTTACTGTTGCTTATTTCCTCCTTAATAGTTCTTTGTTACTAGTAAAGTTATGGTATCTATTTACCAAACTCTGATCAGATTTTCTTGGAACTTTATTTGTATAAAACTCTTGTAGTAGAAATATAACTTTGAGAACATAGCTTTATGGTAGATTCCTGTTTCAAACTTCTCACCCTTTTTGATAACCAGGGTGTCCTAGAACAATAAGTAAGAGCCTTTTTTTTCTTCCACAGTGAATTTAATATTTCCATGTTGCTTATTTAAATAATCAAGAAACTTATTCACCTGTTCTTCATTTTCAAATACAGTTAATGTATCATCCACATATCTTTTAAATTATTTAGGATATTGTTGTAACCAAATCTTTTCACGATTAACACATAAACACTCATTATTAACTACATCTATTTGATCATATACCTTATCACTAAATAAAAATGTGATTCCTTTGTTGCTATTTCACAAACTGTGTGAAATACTCAAACCATCAAAACAATCTTTATTATCATAAACTAAGTTTACACATATTTCAATCTTCTCATCCAATGGTATATTAGTAAATAGTGATTCAACATTGTCAAGGATTTTATAGTTTTTTTTCAAGATCTGCATCGGACCTAGTACTGTTCTTCCATACAGTAACTCAAAGGATGAACATCCTGTAGTTGCTTGTGGGATTTCTCAGTAGGCAAATAATATTGACTGAAGGTACCTATCCCAGTCACATAGTCTCTCCTGGCACATCTTCTTCAGCATGCTCTTTAAGATCTCGTTGACTCTCTCACAAAGTTCATTACATCTGAAATTGTATGGGGATGGTAAAGAGCTGCCTAATGCTGATGAGTCTGCACACCTCTTGCATCAGTTCTGGGAGCTTCTGCTACTCTTTCCGTCTCTATCTTGAGCAATGCTATGGCTTCTGCTTAACGTGTTGTATAGTCGACTACTGTCAGCACATACCAATTACCCTTGTCAAATACAGATGTTAGTGGTCCGATCAAGTCCACAGCTACTCTGCTGAAAGGCTCTTCTGTGAGAGGTATCTCACCCAGTGCACCTTGGCTACTTTCCCTCTAGGCACTGTCCTTTGTCAGGTGTCACATAACCAGCAGAATCTGGTCACATCTCCAATGGACCCCCCACCCCCAGATAATGGAAGTTGCTTGTGACTCTATCTGCTGTTTTCTTTGCTCCTAGGTGTCCTCCCACAATTCACTCATTAGCCAACTTCATCACTTGATAGATATGCCTTGATAGATCTTCAGGTTGTGAGATAGCAAATTCTATTATTTTTTAATGGTTGTGTTTATCATTCATTTATTATTTCCTTCTGTTGTATAGTTTATCTGTGAATTTTTAGTTTCATGAAAATGCTAACTCACCTTCTACATAATCATTTGTATTTTGAGTGAATATATATGTGTGTATGACGAAACTGACACCAGCTTCTTTAGCAATGATGTACAGAGACTATTAACACATGTTTTCCTAGGAGGTTTCTGTCTATATAAATTTTAAAGATAGTTATGTAGATCTTTATCTAGAATAACCGAGTTTGTTTCATTTTTACTTAAACAGTACGGGTAGTGTTTCTGTGACTTTAAATTCTGTACAAGAACCTTTAAAGTCCTCAATTTTGATTGCTGGAAACAGGTTTGTGTCTTCTTATGTAGTTTTTCTTTCTGAGAACTCCTAAAGTTCTCTTGTAACTTTAGGGTTAATATTCATTTTCATTTATGTGGGCATTGTTTGGCTTTTACTTCTTATTCAATTATGTAGTTGTTTAAGTTTTCCAGTGAGCAAATGATATATAAGTTACTTCAGAAGATAGTGGAGCATATTTTTATATTTAAAGTACAAACTATTATTGTAGTTTTTATCTAAAGTGTGTGTTACGTCTCCGTTTGTTAATTGATTTTCCGTAACTTCGTTCCGACGAAACTTTAGCGACACAAGTACTTACTTAATAAAACTGGTTTATTCTTTCCGAATATAACTTTACCGATACACTTATTTTCAACAGTCGCTCTTTTACAAACGTTTTAACAACGAACGTTAACTTCAACAATAAATACTTCCTGACTGCAGTTCAATTACTCACTACCTACACACATTGTTCCGTCACGTTGTCACCCTCTTATATATATACCAGCCTACCCTATATCTAGTAATCTACCGACTATTCCCGAAGGTTCGAGAGGTGGCGTGACCTCGCTGACGCAACACTGCCC
>NW_013668251.1:71112-73917 GCF_000517525.1 Limulus polyphemus
AGTTGTGGACTGTCTAAGACATCTACGAACTGATCCCTCAGCAACAACTTTAGGATCTCGGGTGGTGCAGTTAGGTAGGCCTTGTGTGCCATGCTTTCCAAATCTTGTGCCAGCTCTTGCAGGCTCTCCCCTTTAGCACGGATTCTCGTCCTAAACCTAGCCCTGTAGACTTCTGACTGATTCTGGGTTCCGTACCTGAGTTATAGAGCCTCTACCAGTGCTCTATAGTTGTGTCTGTCAGCTGCTGTCAACTGTCCAAGTATTTCCAGTGGTTGTCCCTTCAAGCTCGTTGCCAGATATACAGCTTTCTCTTCCTCTGTCCATCCATTCATCTCTGCCAGTAGCTCAAATTGTGCTCTACATGCTTCCCACGGTGCCTTCCCATCGAATTCCTGTGGCTTCCTTCACACTGGATCACTCCTATTATTGACATTCATATCTGGTATGTGACTTCTAACGGGACTGAATATGTCTGCATTAGGGTTTAGCTGCGGGCTCTGTAAGGGGCTTGCCATTGTCTGGGGGTGATTAAGTCGATGGTCAATGTATCCTCCTTGTGTAAAAGACAACACATCGTCCTTTAACGTATCTAATTCGCTTTTAAATTTACTAATGTTTTCCATTTGTACCTCTTGCCATTGTTGTTGATTTTTCTGTAGTTGTTGCTGACTTTCTTCCTGTTTCCTTTCTTGTTCCAGTTGCCACTGCTGTAATCTTTCTTCTTGTTTATTTTCTTTTTCCTCTAACAACTGCTGTAATCTCTCTTCTTGTTTCTTTTCTTTTTCCTCTAACAACTGCTGTAATCTCTCTTCTTGTTTATTTTGTTGTTCGAGCTGCCACTGTTGCAGGTTTTCTTGCAACTGCTGTTGTCTCTCTTCTTGATTCTTTTCTTTTTCCTCTAACAACTGCTGTAATTTCTCTTCTTGTTTCTTTTCTTTTTCCTCCAACAACTGCTGTAATTTCTCTCCTTGTTTAATTTCTCGTTCTTCTTGTTTCTTTTGCTGCTCTCGTATTGCTGCCATCAAGTCTGCTAAGCTGTAGTTTGATTTTCCGCCTCTCGTTTCCATTTTTTTTTCATCCCACTTCTGACACCAATTTGTTACGTCTCCGTTTGTTAATTGATTTTCCGTAACTTCGTTCCGATGAAACTTTAGCGACACAAGTCCTTACTTAATAAAACTGGTTTATTCTTTCTGAATATAACTTTACCAATACACTTATTTTCAACAGTCGCTCTTTTACAAACGTTTTAACAACGAACGTTAACTTCAACAATAAATACTTCCTGACTGCAGTTCAATTACTCACTACCTACACACATTGTTCCGTCACGTTGTCACCCTCTTATATATATACCAGACTACCCTATATCTTGTAATCTCCCGACTATTCCCGAAGGTTCGAGAGGTGGCGTGACCTCGCTGACGCAACATGTGGATTATTATTGTTGTGGTGAAATCTGTGGGAATTTGAATTTCACAGAAACTAAAGTGAGATTAACTTTATTATTTCACATTTTACCTTGGGGAGACTCTTTTATACACTAACCTAAGTTACAGGAGAAAGAATACACATGAGCAAGAGAATATTGTTTAACAAAGTCTCCATCACCCTTGCTGATCTCAAACCCTTTTTGGTCACACATACAAACACTCGAACACTTGTCTTGCATTTTATGATAGTGCATTGTTGTTTACATTGTAAACTGTGAAGATCTCAATTGAATATTTGTTCTTTGTGGAAATTTATGTCCTGTGTCATTCTTTGTGGCCCAACTATTGCACATATCAGAAAACACACTTGCATACAAGATCTTTGAACATTCATGTTTTTTTCAGGCCCAGACTTATCTACTGTGCTGAAAATCCTTGAGATACTACCAAAATACTTATTTTCTTTTATGCTATTTGCTTTTTTAGTGATTGTGTTAGGTGAGAACATTCATAGTACATATGAGTCAATGATGTGTTATGTTTATGGGTGTTCATAGCATAGTAGCATAGAGTTGTGAGGAATGGTTGTGATTTCAATTAATCATGTTGTAACTTTTTAATTGGTATTAAATCTAATTAATTTTGGCTTGACAAAACACCTAAGATAAGCAGAGTAAGGTTTTAGTATGCAAATATTATATATCTTACTTTCACATAGTATATATTTATTATCTATCAAATTCTTATTCCAGTTTTGGAACAAACTAAATTTAGTAGTGTCGTGTGCAAAATATGGCCTCGGGTATTACTTGAAGCAGAAATATTTTCTCATTTTGGGACCTTTTTTCTGATTGGTCAACTACAGAAAGAATGTATATTGTGGATGTTGTTCTGGCAGTTTCTGATCAGATTCATTCCAACTTTCAAAGAGGCCAGTTCATTTCTTTCGTTGAAAGTCAGAATTATCCATGAAATCTTATCACCGTTCTTCTGTCCTGTTGTAGAGCCTAATGAAGTTTCTCTTTTATCTCCCCAGTGGCATAGCAGTGTGTCTGCGGACTTATACCAATAGAAACCAGGTTTTGATACCTGTGGTGGATAGAGCACAGATAGCCCTTTGTGTAGCTTTGTGCTTAATTACAAACAACAACTTCCCTATTTTTGTCAATAAATACAGCCACATAAAAGTTAGCTTACACATTGTTTATTTTACAGTTTATCTTCACTACCTTGCAATAGTCTTACCATTAGCAATATCTACCAGATTTCTTTCTTTTTTAACATGAAAATGTTTCATTTTCACTTCAATTTCACACCATGCCTTGTCTCTTTCATTTCACCTATAACACATCTCTACACCTGTCCTCCCACA
>NW_013668251.1:74626-81716 GCF_000517525.1 Limulus polyphemus
TCGGAACGAAGTTACGGAAAATCAATTAACGACTGGAGGCGTAACAGTACATTATAATAAATACGTGAAACCTTTCTACTAGACTTTCAACTTACTCAGGAAGTGTTGTGTACTTGTAACGTCAGTCTACAAAGCTCTATTTCTCAACTGAGCTGATAATTCCGCACATTTTACTAAATTCTACTTGTATCAATGTAAGTGCTAAAATACAGTCTGATTTTATGTAGAGTTGGAAAATATTCAACTTCTCCAACATATAAAGTAAAACTACTGTCCAATGAAAGTATTCCCAGACAACCAACAAATACACAATAATATCTATTGCTGATCGTGTTTGTTTGTTTGTTGTCAAGTGCAAAGCTACATAAGGGATAATTTGTGCTATGCCCACCTTTAGACTTACCACTAAGCCACTGGTGGGTTGCTGCTAGTAACAGACCAATATATTTCCTGGGTTATGTACAGCTATGAATGTGTAAATGTTGCATTTTTTTGAGAAAAGTAAGTGAAATATTGTACAATAAGACCAGGCATTGTAGTGTAGACTAAAACATCATTTAATATATATATATTTATATTTAATATAGCTTAGACATAACAACAATCTAAACTTGGTGTACATAGTGCTTTATTTCATTGTTACAGGATATTTTCGACCATGTCTATTGAAATATTTTAGTTAAGCTCATTTTTTCAAAGATTTTATGAATATTTTAGCAGTAGAAGGTACGTAAAAATTCAGGCTGTGAATGTGCTCTGGGAGGCAGAGAGTAGCACTCACATGGAAAACTTTATAAAATGCACAAATGCTTATATTAAACATGTAACCAGAAAAAAAAAACAATAAGGAGAGTCAGTGTAAACATTAGTAGATTGTGATGGTCAACAATAAAGATTGATGTCACCTAACTCAAGTCAGCTCATGTGCGTAGGAATCAGTTTTGCTGTTTTGTACCCAGCCAAAGCTTTCTTGGTCTGCATGTAACTGGTATAAAATGTTTCTGTAGAGAGTGCAAAGTATGTGTCCAATACAATCAGTCCTCCTCATATTCATATAGGGCCAAGACCTACATCCACTTTGTGCTTATGTCCAGCCAGTGCTACTTTAGCATAGGATATCCTTAAAGGCCAACAATGAAGTGATGATGGTCATTGGGGTTGTTAACAGATCAGTTCTTGACTGGCATTGGTATATCTCACAGGAGTTCTTGAGCAGTGGTGGCTTGACAGCTATTGCTGTGGAGGCCTCCTCATTCACCTTAATCTTCCTAGCTGCCAACAATGTTGGTTCCTGGCTGGGTGGTGTCATCTGGCTCACCAAGGCACTATACTGATTGTTCTGACAAGTAAGGTCTTGGTCACTGCATCTTGAACATTATCCCATGGTTCTGAAACACTTCCCCAAAGCCCAACTGACCTTTGATTCTCAGCTTCAATATGTAGTGGTCCTGCTGAAGGCAAGTGCACATCTGGTGACACTTATTTAAAATGGTTGTGCACATACTTACTGCACACTTTATGAGTGTGTTTCACTTGATGGGTGACACAGTCGAAGGTTTTGAGCACCTGCAGGCTGGGTTCCCACTAGCTGTGTTGTTGTCACAGGCTCTTTCCTAGCTAGTATATGGACATTCACTGTGGTCTTTGTCTCCACTGGCCTTTCTGTAGCTAAAAGGGGTTAAATAGACCATAGAAAACTCAAAACAAGCCCAAAAACTGATGTAGCAAAATCCTTTATTTAAAATGAATTGGTAAGCAAAACATGTTTACCCAGGGGTTCTGCTAGTCAAATGTCAAACCAGCACCATGAGTCTTGTGGTCAGCTTCAAAGGCAGCTCTTTGTTGTAGAACAAGTCCTGGATGTATTGGTGGTTGTCATAGCTTCTACTGCAACATCAGAGGAGCTTTGAGGCTTCAGCAGACAAGAATGAAAAAAGCAAAGCTAACTGAAGAAAAATGATAGCCAAAATGTTCAAGAATTCGATCTTGAATAGGAAAAATATTGGATTAAAAATACCGACTCTGATGAATTCCAATTGGGCTGAAAGTCAGCTAGGTGTGTAGGTTGAAAAAGAGTTATAACTATCGAGTTAAAAACATTACTACCTTCTAAAACTACCATTAGAAACAGAGTAACCAATTGATTAAGGACATTTTCCATAGGGTTCACATGCACTCACATGTTGGCAAACTGTACAGTCAACTCCATCCATGAGATATTGGCATTGTGGATGTTGAAATACTGACAAATGAGTATATTAGCACCATCAGCCAAGTGTAGAAGTTTGCTGATGCTCTTGGTTCAAAGCTAACTGCCACATTAACATCCTCAAACACAAAAACACTGACATAAAGGGAAGTAAGACAAATTACACAGGGCAGGTGTGACATAATTATCATTCATTAATAATTATTGACTGGTTGCTAGTGGATGGAATAACTATGTCAGATTTTTATGTATGGGCTAGATTCTTTACAGTAGGTGTCTGTGACTTATTGGCAATAAACAAACAGCACACAGTCCACTTGTTTTAAAATGATATATATATTAAAACAAGTCAAACATATAAATACAAACATTCTTTACACTGTTGGTTACCACAGTTGTATCCATAGCTTTAAATAATTGTCTCTTTTCATCAAAAGTCCACATAGGCTGGTTCAGTTACTTCAGAACTCAATTTGACAATAAAAATTATTCTTCCTCCTATGTTATTGCAATATAATCTGTGATAATTTCACTTTATGTGACACTGCTGGTTACAACAGTTGTATACAGAGCTTTAAATTATTGACTTTTTTTGTCAAATTCCACACAGGTTTTTTCAGTTAATTTAGAACATACTCAATTGGCAAGAGGAATTATTCTTCTATACTCTGTTCTCATAATACTATGTGATAATTTCACTTTAAAAATTGCCACTATATGCTCTTTATGACTAAACTTACAATAACTCAGTCTAGATCTGATAGGTTTTTTTACGTGTATGGGCCAGATTCTTTACAGTAAATGCCTGTCACTTATTGGTGATAAATTTCAAAAATAAACAAACAGTATACAGTCCACTTGTTTTAATATATATATGTTTGTTATACTATTGACTACCACAGTTGTATCCAGAACTATAAAAAATTGTCTCTTTTCATCAAATGTCCACACAGATTTGTTCACTTACTTTAGAACACAACTGATAAGACAGATTATTCTCCTCTGCTTTGTTATTACAGTACAATCAGTGATAATTTAACTTTAAAAAGCACCACTACATGCTTAAAAAGAAACGCCAATGAAATTTGCTGATGATTCTGTCCACCATCTTCTTTGCTTCTAGGTTTCCTCACACAATCGACTCATCAGACAACTTTAGCACTTGAGTCCAGTATTTTGTTGGTACTATGATCTGTTTAACTTCCCCAGTAGAACTGCTTTGATAGATCTGGTACAGCACTCCCTTCTTGTTCTCTATTCTATAAGTCCCTTTCCCCTTGGACTTGTGCTAGTGTTTCACCTAGCCACTATCCCAAAGTTTCTGCAGTGAAGGGTCTTTCTTCTGTGCTTCCTTCATTTTCTGTAGACCTACCTTTGGGATATCACCTTTTGAGAATTGCAGGGGCTTGATTTTTTGCTTGCTTTTCTTTGCCAGAGCTCTTGTGGTGAGTTCAGGTGCATCATCAGTCTTCTTTCTGTCTGGTTCTTCCAAACTTTTACTTCCTGTTGACCACCAAGTCATAGATTGGTGCCTTCATACACATGGCCTCAAGGTCTGTCATTTTTATGGAATGACTATCTTTATTCTGGTATGTAAAACTGTCACTGTCTCATAAATTACCACACACACATCACATACTAGACTGGTTCTCCACTGCTGTACTCAGTGTCATGTAGTACTTCCTCTTTCTGGCCCCTGACCATTACCTACTAGAATGTTGTGATTTGTTGACAACTCTCAATGTTTGTCACACGCTCCAATCACCACTGACACTGTTGATCCTTTTTATAACTTGGGCTGATCATCAATCATGCACTTCCTTCTTGTGGTGAATATGACAAGTTGTCTCTATTCTTTTCCTTCGGCCTGGCATGGCCAGGTGGTTAGTGCAATTGCCTTGCAATTTAATGGTCATGGGTTCGATTCCCCATCCCACTAAAACATGTTCGCCATTTCAGCCATGGGGCATTATAATGTGATGGTCAATTACACTATTCATTGGTATAAGAGTTGGCAGTAGGTGGTGATGACTAGCTGCTTTCCCTCTAGCCTTTCACTGCTAAATTAGGGATGGCTAGTGCATATAGCCCTAATGTAGCTTTTTGTGAAATTGAAAACAAACCAAACCAATCTATTTTTTCTGGCACCCATGGTGACATTCACTCCTTTTCTTGTTTCTTACCAGCACCATCTTTGTAAGTAGCTCCAGCTGCTTTATGTTGATCTTCTTTTAGTTGCTTATTGGTAACAGACTTGCACTCATTTGCAGTGCATGCCATTTTATAACAAGCATAACATCTCTTATCCTTCTTGTCACCTTTGGTGGCACCTGCTTCTGGTCAGTCATCACTAATTTTGACTTTAACTGGTTATTCATGGACTTCCTTGGGCTTCCAAATACTGCTCTGACAGCTTGATTATCTCATCCATGTCGTTTGGTGCTCTCTTCTTTAGGAACAGTGATGTGTCAGATGAGCATATGATCATGAACTTTTCACGTATTAGTAGATCTGCCAGTCCATCAAAACTATTTTCACACTTGGCCATGTCAGTCCACCTTATGAAGTATCACTATAGATGTGCCACAAACTGAAATAAAGTTTCTTCAGTGTCACGTTTGAGTTCTCTGAATTTCCAGTAAAAACCTCAGAAAATTCATAGCATTTCAGAAAGGCCACTTTAATTTGTCATAGTCAATGGCATCTTCTGGTGTCATGCCTGCATATACGTTTAAGCCTTTTCCTGTGAGGAGTGGGCTGAAACAGACTGTTCAGTTACCTGTGTCCCAGTTCTATATTTGAGCAAATCTTTCATACCTCTTCAAGAAAGCATCCATGTCGTCTTTCTGTTCATCACATTTGGGTAGCTTGGGTCGGCTGACCCTGACCCCACTGTCATTCCTGGGTCCTATGTCTTTCTGTTGGGTGAGCTTTGTAATCTCAATTTGTGCTCTCTCTCTCTCTCCTTTTATTCTTTTTCAATTTATGCTATTATTCTCTTTTTCTCTTTATTTCAAGTCATTCCTTATTCCTCTTTTCTTCTTTCTCTTTTAGTCTTTCATCCTCCCTTCTCTGCCCACACTCTTAATTCTCTATCTAGGTCTTGTTGTTATTTAACAAATTTTCATAGATCACCATCTTTTAGACCAAGTTGCTCACCTCTCTCTATCCATTTATCAAAATCAGTCGGCATTGTTATATAGCGTTATTACAATATTTACACTATTTTCGCCACCACTACAATTGTGCATGTATAGGTTTACTTCCACTGTCATTCAAGTCTTTTTTCACCACTGTTTACCACTATATAATCCTGGCTGGCTCATCCAATGTCAGTTTTTATAGGGCCACGATTCTTTACAGTAGCTATCTGCTTATTGTTTAAATTTATTGCCAACAAATCACAGACACCTACTGTTAAGAACCATGACCTATAAAAACCGACACAGGTATTACCATCAATTTTGGTGTTGAGGTAAATGGCTGAACGCCCAAAGCCTGTGGTTGGACAAGTTGGAGCTACCAACTAAACCCTCGACCAAAATCAAATATTGACTCACACTTCAGCAGATAATAGCTCTACAGTACCACTGCCAAAAGCAAGAAGCCAGATTGATGAAGGCTTAGATGCTCTACAATGGTAAAGATCATCTAAAGAAATGTTAGGAACCTCATTTGAAGTTGGAAGAATTAAGTGATAAATCGTTTTCCTAACGATCTTGCAAGAACTCAAAAGGCTCTTGTAAGATGTTGAGAAATTATCTGCCAAACCATGAGGATTCACTGCAAATCAGTAGCTTCATTGGAAGACCTGCTGTTTGGATTCATATAGATATGTGGATCCAATCACTCTAGCAACTAGATTAAATATATATATCTATATATGTATCTAAGTTTCATTTCTTAACTTAATGACTTTTTGTTTATTTTATATAATGATTCATATATGATTTCATTGTAAGTATGTGTAAAGGGTGTCATTGTATTTTTTTGTATTGTACATGCATATGCATATTGATTTATAATGATATTTTTGTTGTTGGCATGTTGTGGTTATATACCATTTGAAAGTTCTAAGTCATATTTTATATATTTAAAATTACTTTTAATAGTGCACTTGTATATATATATATATATATATAAATATTTTATTTGATTATGTTTTGCTGTTATGTAACGGTAAAGGGTTTGTTATATGCATTTTGATTTTTAGTGTATTTTTACCTATTTTTTGTTTCGTCATTTTGTGTAATTTGAAGAAGAGTGAAAAGTTTTTGTTTTATTTTGATACAATATCACACTGCATTGTACAGGATCTTTTTTTTTTGGCTGTTTTTATTTTTTTATATTTTCTTTAAAGGTTTTTGTTGCTGTTGAACGTATACTTTATGCTACAAATCATGTTAAAATGTTTGATGTATCTCAGTTTAGTTTTTAGGGACTATATCATTATTTTAATCTAATTTGTTTGTTTTTATCTATCTTAATGTCAAAGGGAGAATGTTGTATTTTGATTTTTAACATATATTGCTTTAACGAAGATTTTTCCTTTGTATTTTTTTGTGCCTTTTATACTTCAAAAAACGTTCTTCTTGTTAGCTGTATAAGTGTGTATTGTAGAACCCAGTAAGTGTTGTTTGTGATGTTGTAATTTTTTAGTGTTATTGTATAATCATTCAACTTGTTTAAAATCTCATTTGTAATTTGTGACTTTGTGTCCTTTTGTAAAGCTGTGTTTCCCGTTTTACTTTTGTGTTATCTGACAATTGTTTTTTGCAGGTGTGAGGGCAAGTTGCATCAATTTCTTCACCAAAAACGATTTAATTTTTATTGTTTAAGTTTTAAAACTAGGGTTAGCCAGATTGACCTGAAGTTAACGGG
>NW_013668251.1:81737-83743 GCF_000517525.1 Limulus polyphemus
ACTCAACAATACTCTCTCTCTGTCCACAGTTCAATTACTCATTACATTGTTGCCGTCACGTCTTGACCGTCTTATATATATAAAATAATACCGAAATCTAGTAACCTTTCGAGGATTCACGAAGCATCGACAATATGACGTGTTACTAGCATCACGTAACCTCCGCTGTCGTAACAGGGTGCACAAAGCTCTCTGTATTATGTATACTTTCTATCACCTTAGTTACTATAATGTTTATTTTAAAATTCCTATATACTTCAAGTTTTGGTTTTAATATAGAATGTTGGGCAAATGACCCACTAAGCTACTTTCACCTTAGTTATTCACAAAACTGGGTCAGTCACCATGGCTTCACACGTGCTCCTCATAAAAAACGATTACTGTAGCAGAACAGACGCCACAGGCAGCGAGAGTGATCTTTCCTATTAGAAATTAAATTCGGCGACCCCCTAGCGATATCACAACAGTTGTTGACAGTGAAAATAGCTCTTGGCAACGTGGGTAGCGCTTGCATCCTGAAAGGAACTGGCATATTGTGTTTTTCACCATATAAAGCGGATTTTTATCATTCTGGAACAACTTAGAAATAAAATTTAAACAACAACTCTAACTTCAATTTTGAATAGTTTGAAAATAACATTAACAACTTTTGAAACTTCTGCATCTTAATTAAGCTTAACTTAATAAACTTCAACTCTTGAGAGAGCATGTACAAATAAACATCTCACAACTTTCTCTCTTTCTAGTAAAGACACGTAGTGAGCACTTGTTCATGTTTTACCAATAACTTGGATCGTATTTTGTAAATAAATACTGTGATTTTGTACAAACTTACGCCATGTTTCTTTCTGTCAGATTCAGCAAAAATTATGCAAAGTTACCCCTGCCCCAATACCTTCTTACTATGAGGGAAATCAGTGAATCTAAGAATACTATATAAATTCCATTATGTTTAATTGAAGAATACCTTGTAGATCAATCGACGTCATGGAGATTTTTTCTTTTTTTTAGAAAAACTTTTTCTGTAATGCTACCTAGGTTATGTTGTTGTTCTAATGAAAGCAAACTAAGATTAATCAAGACAGATGTGGGCCTAATTTCGAAACTGTTCATATCGCATATGTAATTCCTTGGTTTAATTTATTATTAGATAACTATGTATATAACTATATATATACTCTGTTCACGTTATTCATTTTGCTTGTTCACAAGGTCAGGTTTTGGACCTTGAGATTTTCAGAGATTAGATTCTGCTAATAAGCTGGTTGGTTCCTGAGAGTAGTGTGATTTTGTGACCTGAATATACATACCAGCCGAATGTGATGAGTTACAGTAGCCAGTTTGTACTGACGCTAATAAGTTTAGTGTGTAGTATTACTTCGCAAGATAGATAACAGTTTTTGAAGATATAATTTAATGTTAATCTATTATATCTATTAGAATCTCGACAGATACCTGGATTATAAATCAAATTTTTGTCTTGTGTTTTTCGTTAGTCGATAGCATATTCCAGATATACTTATATAGTTAATATAAACATGCCTAATATAAGTTTAACTTTAAACTACATTAAGTATTTCGCTAATGTAAATTCACGACATTCTTTGTCGAAATTTCTTGGAATGGAACGTTTGATGAATACGGTCCATGTCAATAGAAATTACCAAAGAAAAAATTTTTCTTCGAAAGTGAAAACTCTTGATATGGCAGGTGTTTTTCCTCCAATCACCACACCATTCAAGAGTAATGAAGAAATTTCGTTTAATGATCTGAAAGACAATTTGGAAAAATGGAAACCTTTTCCATTTCGGGGTAAGTAAACAAAATTAGATCGTACTACTACTAGTGGATTAGTAAAATTACATTAGTACAATGTGTTGTCTGGCAAGTAGCTGTGACAAAAATAAGTTATTTCACCATCTGTTGACAATATTAATACTAATAGTATAAGTTATAACTAAGTTATAACCAATCTTAAATGGTGTATTTCATAATTCTGATATTTC
>NW_013668251.1:84805-90687 GCF_000517525.1 Limulus polyphemus
TGGGGGGCCTAAACTAAAGTAAAGAGATAAGTTCAGTTAGTATTCAGGTACCAGTCTTGAATACAATTCAACAATTAACTGCTTCTTACAATGAGAAACAAGATAATTAAGAGGTTTATATAGTGTGGGACTCTTAATTATTTAATAAGTACATGGATGAAGTTACTTGCAGAAGGATGCATGGAAAGACTAGGATTAGAATTTGCTTGTCAGATGCTAAAGTATAGAGAATCATACAGAGCTTAAATGTATATTTTTGAGCCACACTACATTATTACGGTCCATGCTGCCACATCTAGTCATGCTCTATCTGATGATTATATGTATTGATCATAGCTCTGCAGTATAGTTTCCATTGAAAAGGCTCCAGCATAAGACTGTCATGTCTAAAACACTCCTCCCTGCTGGCTTCCTATAATGATAATCCATCTGGTGCATGAAGATTACAGTTTCTGAGCACCCATTTGAACATACTGATTGCATATAAACCCATGGGTTCTGTGTCTGGCAGCTTTACTGGTACATCTTATGGAACATTATGAATATCCATTTCATTTTCTGGCTGTTTGAGGTATGTAAAAGTTTAGTGAATATGCTGTTGAAGCAACTTATAAGCATGTGACTTTTATCACTTTTTGAGACAGAAATCATTCTGAATTACATTGGGTACAGTTGCCTGGGGCATGTGGATGGCTTTTGTCACTGACCTATGCATCCATGGATTCTCACCTGTTTAAAGACACCACACTTTTTTAAGCATGGCTGGTGTACAAGTTGTTGCTAGTCTTTCTGGATGGCCCTAGGACTCCAACTTTATCAATGTTTCCAATTCTAAGTCCCCAATCTGAATATATCTTTATGATCTGAGTGCATGAATATTTGACTTCGAAAATGGCTGCTACCTAACTTTCCCCAGAGCAGTTAATGATTTTATACCATCTGTGGTTGTCACATGACTTGCTGATTTGCATATTCAGTATTGTTTTAACCTCTCTCTCATTTCTTGCCTATTGCTTCTACTTGCCATTCTCCCTTTTCCAGTGTGGGCCATCAAGACTCTAAGCAGTAGCACTTCCTTTAAGCCAATTCTTGGCTGTGCTGTGGAGTCTTTGATGCCTGCCTCTCCCCTTTTCACACCTGTAGTCTCCCTTCACCAGTGCCAGTTTTTACTCCACCTCTCTTTCTCCTCATCATCTCACCCATCCTCTTCCCTCTTTATCCTCTGCATCTTTGACATCTTTCTGGGAGTTTTCATGATTCGTTTATGGGGCAAGCTCAACCATCTTTGATGTGTCTTCATGCCATGGAGTTCTTGGTATTAAAGGTTCTTCACTCTTCTCTAGCTGCTATTTACATGTATGCCACCTTCAATGAGCTCTGCAATTCAACACTACCCTAGATATTTCCCTTCCCACTTCCATTCGACTTGAATTTTTCCACCAATGCCTTCCTTGTCCAATGTCTTGACACATCCACACTCTCAGGGGTTTGGTCTCCAAAGAAGTGATCTCTCTTTATCAACATTGTGATGATGTTTGCAGTTTTCAAGTTTGCCAAAATCTTTTTTCACAATTATCATGTCATCTTTTGCTTACATCTATTACCAGGGAAGCAATTTCTTTTAGGATCTATGCTTTCCATGGTGTTTTGACAAAGCCTCACCTGCTTTGATGATTGTAGGTCACGAAGCAGCATTATTCATACCTTTACCCTCTTGCCCAGCACTATTCTCTCTTTTTCTCCTACTTGCTTGTGGTTGTCATCATTCAGATATTCATGCCTTTGTCACCTTCCATACTCTATGTTAGGAAGACAGGCTGGTTTGTTCCCTGGCTGCTCCTTTCTTCCAAAGAACTTGGGCTGCCTGAGAAGGTGATAGGACATTTTTCTCTCATCTTTCTCGTATATTTGCTCATTATATAATTGTTCTGAGCCCAATCATGATTTCCTAATAATTATCACCATGCCTTATAAAACTTAAATTTTCTTAATTTTGTGAATAATAACATGGTTGGGATTAATTTTCAGCCAAAGAGACATAAATGCTATTGGACGCTCTCACTGTCCGATGGGTAAATCAGGATTTTCGGCCAGACTCTGGCAGCATCCACTTGAGTTTAAGGAGTTAATGTTCAGGCTTATTGGAGTATTATAAATTTCTGTAATGATTAATACATACAGACTTGATGTTCACATTTTGTGTACAATTTTTATCTTCTTCCACATATTAATTTTTGTTTTTAAATATGCAGGTTTTGTGATACAAGGATCTACTGGTGAAGTTGCATATTTGAGTGAAGAGGAAAGAGTGGAAGTTGTAAGGTTTGCTCGTCAGTATATCACGAAGGACAAAATTCTTATGGCAGGAAGTGGATGTGAATGTAGGTATAGCAGTGGATCGATTTTAAATATCATATGATGTTTTTTTCCAAACCTAAAAACAAATTTATGAACGTATATCTGATATTGAACATATATATAATATTGGTATTAACTAGGCAGACAGTGAGGAAAGAGTGAAGGCAAGTACTATGAGAATGCATGTATGCACAATCACGGAAATATTTAGGACACAGACCTCTAACTTTTAGACTCTTTCTGCAGGTGGAGATCTAATCTTGCTTCATTTTGGAGAAAACAAGCTTTATTTTAATAAACACAACATCTTAATTGCATGAAGAAAATCTTTGTTGGTTACAGCTCTCTAATATTGAACCTATTTTAAATACAATAGACTTGATTTACATAGTTACAGCATCCAAACATGATTGGTAAACCAAAGATCACACTATAAAAGTAATATTTTTATTTAATTATATGTATGTACATTATGAAATAATATTTCACACGTAAGTTTTACTTGTTTTGTGTAATATAATATATTAATATGAAAAAGAATGCATTTCCTCCCACCTTTAAAAAGAGATGGAGTTAATGCAAGATAAAGCTTAAGAAATATTATTTTCATCAAGGAGCAATGGTGTATTAACAACTGTGATGTTTTGTGTAAAATGAAGATAATTTCTATTTGGTAATGCTTTTTGGCAAGTTCTCTCATTTATTTGAACTTGGAATGTTGTTTTCGTTATTTGTTTTTTGTAAAAATAATACTTTTGAAGCAAATCTTTGGCTTTGGGCTTAATATTATGGTACACATGTATGTAGCCCTTTAAGAATGCCATGCTTTTATTTGTCTTATGCAAATGAACTGCACCACAGTACAATGGTGTGTAGGTGCCTTACAATGTAGTAAGTTATCATCCAGCCAATCTTAAATTGCCACTTCAGTATAATCATTGTATAACCTTTGCAGTGAAGAATTGTGAGAGATCAGTAAAAGTTTGGGGCTCCATCTGGGTCAACAGTGTCAATGATCCACATAAAATTGATTACATTTCAACTGTTGACAAGTTGATCCATTATGCTATTCCCTCAGGAATGTAACTCATCAGGTAGTATTCTAGGAAGACAATGGTCCTAAGCATACAGCGAATATTTTGAAACATCATCTTGATATTTTAGAGGCCATGGAATATACAGAATCATGTCTTTGTCTGCAAAAAGTCCTCATATGAACATTCTTGAAATTTTGGGGCTAATTTAAAAATGGAGAAGATCAGAAGATAACCACACAACTTGGCTGCATTATAGATAGTAATACAGGACACTTGAAACAATATTCCTCAAACTTACATTGACAATTTCTTTGGCAATATAAAAACAAGGTGTAATGCTCTGTGTTGTGTTAAACAACAAGTACATATACAAACCATTAGTACAATGTACATCTTATTAGTTTTTTATTTATATTTTCTGTGATAAATTTTTGTGAGTACCATATTTTCATCAGCTATATGTTTCCATAATTATTTCCATTAGTGTATGTGTGTGGGTGAACGTTTGTATATTAAAAAAGAAAAACTTAACATCAAATTATTTGTTTCATCTCATTGTATGCACTCTCCACAGATCATTCAGTGCACAACCTGCAATTAAGAATATCAAAGTTAGACCTTCATGTTCACCATTTACCTCTCTGTATACAGGTTGACCTTGTAACCAACATGTAATCATGAAACTATATATACTGTAACTCTGAATGTACCAAGTTGTTCTTCACAACATTTGGCAAGCGTTTAGTAAACATTAAAAGTCTGTTGTACACAAAAAATTAGATTTTTAATAAAGTATTTTTACCAAAGATTTGTCTTCAATTTACAAAGCCTATCTACAAAGCCTTTACCGAGTCAGTCTGAATGAAAGGTGATTTCTGACAAGGGACTTTACTTCCGCTCACATACATAGCTATTCTCATTCAGTGCTGCCCTCTATTTGCAAAGTGCATGCCACAAACCTTTCTCACCCCTCGTTTCACGTGGTTTAATTGATTCTCGCATGCAAATTATCATGCTGCAAATTTCCACCAATAGCAGTGCCACACACCCACGTGAATCATGTGACTCCCTTTATGCTATTCTACCTAACTATTATTTCTTGTTTGGCAGTGCTCTTGTTCAGACATTTAGTTTGTGCTCTCTTCAAGTTTTTTTTTTCATATCTTTGTATCAATTTCTCTCACCAAGTTTACTATTTATTTTACAATACTGATATTTATAACTTATTCTGAAGTGGACTTATTTTATACTTCTACCCACTTACGGAACTTAATACTCCATTACAAGTTTTTTTCTGCCAACATGGTTGTGTTGGGTTATTCATTTTGAATATGAATTCTAAATTCTATGTTACCACTTTGGAGGTTATATCTTCTATCAGCAGTTTACACAGGCTTCAGGTGGTAGTCCTCGACTGGGGAATTAGCAGCTTTACTTCATTGGAGATTAATTGTCCAATGAGCTAACCTTCATCGAGCCTCACCTCTAACTTGGGGGCCCACACGTTTTGAAATATGATCTGGTTTGCCGACTTTGGGAAGATGAGGCATTATACTGTTATGGTTTTGAATATTTTTACTAATAATATTATTATCTGTAGTTATTTGGGTTCAGTAACATAAGTTTAGTTAGATTGGTCAATACTCATAGTTATTTCAGATTTGAAATTAGAGCTTAGTTGTATCCTTTGTCCTATAATGTTAGATTATGCTTAACATGGGTCTATTTTAGGATTGCCTGTAATTCATCTTACTGGTTTATATTAAGTTAGTTTAAATATATTGTTTTTTCTTTAAAAAATTACATGTAATACATATGTTATTGTCAATACACACTTCCTTAATTTTACAATGTAATGTCTGTTTCATTTTCATTATTACTTTTATACTTCTTCATATGAACTTTGTTTGTGTGGACCCCTGGAGCTGGGTTCCACACAAACTGCTCCTGATATTGTAAATGTTATTCTTAGGTTAAAGTTTTTAAATTAGAGCTCAGTGATATTTCACTACACACTTACTTAAATTTACATTATATCAACTATTTCATTTTTGTAATTCTTTATAATTTATACTTCTCACAATTAACTTGGTTTGTGAAGACCCCTGAAGGCCAGGGTCTGCCCTACTTTTTCCCGATATGACTCGTCTTCCTCCTACAACTGTCAAACCCATTTAGGATGACCTAGATTTTGTCAGTTTTCCTCCACCTGATTATGGCTTGCCTTCCCAGGCCTTTACTGCAGAATCTGTTAGGCCTACCTCAGCCTTTTTTTAGTTGTGTTTCACAGTATACTTCCCCCTCCTTCTCAAGACATTGTTTCATGATGAGCATTTTTTTCTCTTTTGGGAGAGGGTACTTGCATGCCTTGCATACAGCCCTCAGTAGCCTCAATCTCATACAGCCTTCAGTTATCTCAGTCTCACAGAGCCTTCAGTGATCTCATTCTAATACAACTTTCAGTGATTCCATTTTCATACAGCCTGC